>NC_136779.1:430556-464012 GCF_947034865.1 Barbatula barbatula | reverse complement strand
TGTTACAGACATTTCACCTGGACCCTAATAAATCATCTGATGAGCCCTTTAAAAAAGACAATCACCAGAATGAAGGTTTTAGTTTTATCTGAAGAATAACAGTGTTATTCTTGACTATATTTTGCACAGTTTGTTCCGTCATTATTTTAGCTGTTTGTAGAAGAAGCAGACACAAAATGTAAAACCCGAACACAAAACACACACAACTGTTGAGACGGTCAGAATAATATTCATTTATGGTGTGCTGCCTGTCTTCACGAATATGCCAAAGACATCTCTGATGCTTTTATTGCACTCTCTCTTTCTTTCTCTCTCTCTCTCTCTCTCTCTCTCTCTCTCTATATATATATATATAGTGTTTATATATTGTGCCTTTGCTGCTCTTTGTGTTTTAGCGGTACAAATAATCTGAAATGTGAGTTGAATCCAAAAGCCACAAATGGAATACAAGGCCATAACTGAGCCTGTGAGCTCTATATGCAAGCTGTTTGATATTGTATTTTGTTTAGTTGTATAAACAGTATATTATTAATATTATTATTGCACCTGTAATATGAAGCACTTGTGTTTGTGCACAGCTGAGAAACACACATCTGTACGTGTGTGTGT
Organism: Barbatula barbatula; assembly: GCF_947034865.1. Taxonomy (NCBI): domain Eukaryota; kingdom Metazoa; phylum Chordata; class Actinopteri; order Cypriniformes; family Nemacheilidae; genus Barbatula; species Barbatula barbatula. The sequence continues at coordinate 463,403 of NC_136779.1, read as the reverse complement.
GTGTGTGTGATGAACTCATTTATCATTCAGTGTTATGTTTAAAAAATGAAGCAATAAAACTCAGTGTTATGTTTGTAAAAGACTCTTTTGTGTTGTCTTCGTGATCATTTCACATCTGTGAGATCTCGACAGCTACAGTCACTGCATGAGTGGATAGAATGATTCATGTGTGTTCATTCATGTTTTACAGGAGATATATCAGTCTGTGGGTTTGTGATTTTGGGGTGAATGTTCTGTTTCTCAGAGGTTTGCACTGAACCTGGCAGTAAAGACACACGTCACTGGTGAATCGGTCTTTATGAATGAACACATGATTAAATCGGCTCGTGTGTGCTGACATTCTTCTAAATATCTTTCTCTGTGTTCATCGGAACAAAGTAATCTGAAACAACCCGAGCGGGAGAGTAAATCAAGACAGAGTTTGTGTGCCTTTAATTCAGTAAAGTGTCCAGTATGTCTGATTTCTTTATATTTTTATTGTTATTTTAGTCAACACACAGTAAAGATGTTTTACACACGCAATAATCATGTGATCAGTGATGCTGTGTGACCAAACTGAAAGAACAACGATAAGAAGTTTATTGAACATGTGACAAATATAAAGCAATAAAGTGAGATTTGATGTGAATCAGTGTGTGTGTGTTTATCTCAGAGACAGACACTTCCTCTGCTGTCTCGCCTCCACAGGCTCTTCTCTCTGTCTTACAGCGCTCCTGCAGACACACACAGACAGACAGACAATGTCTGACAGACAGACAATGCAGAGAACATCACGTTCCACAAACAGATGTGTACAATTTTGGAGGTGAGGGAGCAGAACTTAAACTCACGGCTGCGTGACTCCATTGTGACTGACAAAGAACCTCAGAACCCTACAGAAGCATGAACCAGAGAACGACGAGTGTCAGGGGAGACCACACATGATGACATTTATTCATTTGGCAGACGCTTTTATCCAAAGTGACTTACAAGTAGTTTTTTTTTACAGTGGCTCATTACTGCAGAGCGATCAGGGGTAAGGTGTCTTGCTCAATGAGAGATGATGTGAGATGATGTGTGTTTGTGTTCATACCTTGATGCTGATGAACTCTTGGGCATCACCTTTAAAGTCTTTGGTTGCCTAAAACAGATCAAATGATGATCCTCATTAGCATGTGTTGAGATGTGCACTATATCAGGCGTGTACTTCATTCCCTACATTCCTTCACTCTTTCTTTACCCACAATGCACTCTGGTTTTGAGTGTACATTGATCACTCGCTCACTATTTCCCATGATACAACACGTGACGACCGCTTGATTAGAGTCAGCTGGAGGAGAGTGACCGTTAATGCCACCAATGCACGTTTATACACTTGTGTGTGTTCTTGTTGATGTGTTATTTTTGTGTTTCTGGCAATAAACAGACAATCAGTGGTGCTTTAGTTTAAATACATGAAATAATTGTGGCAAACCGTTGTTTTTTTCTCTTGATTAAAAAGGAATGAGCGTCTGTCAGAAGTGATGACACACATTGATTGTCTTTGTTGAACATCTGAATGCTGGTGTTTGTTTGTGGTCATTTTTCTCACCTGTGTTTTTTTCTCTCTAGTGTCTTCTGAGTGGCTGAAGACAGATTCCGTCTGACTCCTGAACCCCTGACCCCCTCCTGACAGACAGATTCCAGTGTTTATATCAAGAGGTTTGTGATTTATTTGTGTTTGCGTGTGCGTATGTACCAGCTCTCTGATGGTTCTCTCTCTGTCCTGCTGCAGTAGATGAAGTTTGTCTTTCATAGGCCACACAAAGAAGATCTGATGGACGTCATGTAGAGCAGCTCGCAGCTGTGACACACACACACACATGAGACAAAAGAACACACCCGTCCAGCACTGTTGTGGGGTTATGTGTGTGTGTTACCTGTGCTGTGACTCTGTGCAGCAGTGACAGATCCTGATAAGAGACGGAGATTCTCTTCAGATGAGAGTCACTCTGGAATGATCGGAGAATCTCTCTGGAATCCTGCAGCACATCACGAGTCAGTAAGAACCTGTATTCCTGTGTGTGTGTGTGTGTGTGTGTACAGTACCTGCACAGTTTTGCGCAGGTGTTTGATCTTGTCTGTTTGCAGGAGTCTGCGTGTTAGGAATCCTCGAGCCACAGCGTTTAGACGACAGAAGCCCTTCACGTGCTCCACAGACGCCTCAATCTCCTCCTCATCCGCTGAAGTTCAGAGAACATTGGTTCAAATCAACAATCATCACTAACATTAGAAGTGAATCAATTACAGCAAACGTTTCTAACCTTCAGTCTTGTCTCACCTGTTTCAGCTGTAGAGTTCTGTTTCACATTCATCCTCTCCTCCAGGGGGCGCCGTGTGAATCCTCCATCCGGCTGTAATGTGCCGGAGACGGGCCCGTCTGAACCTGACAATGGGTTGAACTCCACCTGCGGTCTGATCAGAGACGGTGACGGGCTTTCCACATCATATGAGCGGTTCAGCGGTGCCGGAGGCAATCGGCGGTCCGGTTTAGCTTTCTCATGTTGTGGTGGTCCGGATGAACTGGACTGGACAAGTTTCTGGTTTTTGCTACTGCTGGGGGTGGAGCTAATGACTGACATCTGTCTATCACTCAACTCACTGCCGTTCCAGGGGGCACCGGGTGTGGACTCCTCTGACGGATGACTTTCCCATTCGGATGTGTTTGGACTGAGCTCAGACTCGCTGATGGGACATGAGATGAGAATGTTTGAGGCGGCGGCGGGCGGTCGTGATGGTCGGGCTCTGTGTGCCAGAGGACTGTGGCTGGGCTGAGGGCTGGGTAACCGGGCGTAAGACCCCGTCAGACTCCGCGAGAGGCCGCTGAGGACAGAATCAGGAGACTGTGATGTGAAACAGTCTGGACTGTTCGTCTCTCTCTCCATCCGCTGGTTCAGCAGTCTGAGAGTCTCTTTCTTCAGTGAACTGCTGGTGCTCAGGTTCTGGTTCTGGAGCGAGATTGAACCGGGGCTGGTTTTGGGCCGGAGGGTTGGAGAGAGTTCCGCTGTACATGGCACTGCTCGGTCTGATTCATTCTGAACCTTTCTCAACTTCAGAAAGAAAAACGTTTGAGATTCAGCAGATGATCAGTACACAACTCTCAGTGTGATGCAACACACACAGACGTGCACACGCACATGCCAACACACTTGCGCAAACACACACATGCACACACTAACCCCAACCCAGACACGCATTCACGCACACATGAACATGCACACACAAACACGCATACACACAGAAACATCTCACTGATATCCATAACACACATGACAATAACAAAAGCAGCTGAAGATCACGTTCCATGTTCTCCACAATGAGATGATTTCAGATAATCCCGCCCCCAGGTGACACTTATGCTGTGATTGGTTCCTTTATATGTCAATCTCTTTCTACAGAACAGCATTAATGAAGTGTGCGCCGTGTGCTCACGTGGATGTTGTTGAGAATGTTGTGCACACGCTCCAGCAGAGCGTCTGTCTGTTGTGTCTGTCTCGTTCTGTCTCTCTGTATAGAGGTCTGTCTCTCTTCAGCCATCTGAACACGCAGCTCCTCACTCAACTACACAAACCACACAGAACAAACACTTCAAACACACATTTATACATTTACACATAATTACTGATCACATGGTTCCTGAATCAATGTTCATTACACAAAACATTTCATACCTCTATAACCAGTGCTCGAATTGAAGGGGGGCTGAAGGGATCCGGGACCCCCATTAGGCATTAGGGATCCCCATAACAAGTAAAAATAGACTTAGGGGTCCCTCAGATTTTTTTTTTTGAGTAAAAATTATAACGATATTTACAAATGTGATTAAATTCATGCAATGGATTTGTTAAATTTTGTGAATGAATTATTTACAATTGATATTAAGTTTGTTTATGGGCTAGTTGTCATGTCACTTTAAATTTGAAACGCCAAACAACCGTTCAAACGTCATTTTTGTTCACCAAGCCTGTATTGATTTGATCCAAAATACAGTAAAAGCCTGTTCTTTTATATGAGCCTGTTTTTAATAAATATAGTTATGCATAATATGATCAAATATATTGTGTATTTTGTATAAATTGTATATTTTCGACACGAACCCCCACAAAAAAAGTCTTATGGTGGGGACCCCCCTTAAGACTTGATTCAATTCGAGCACTGACTATAACCGTTACCCTGGACACTGTTTATTATACATATAGAATACATGAAGTAAAGCTGATATTTATCCCTGATGTTACTGAAGAGAGATGATCTTTCTCTACTACTGTGTGTTTACTAACATTCACTACTGAGTCACTGCAGGATCATGTGTCTCTACGCAACGCTGTCATTATACAACACAAACATGACACAGTCCCACACAGCTCTTACACAACACAACTATTCTCTCATCAGTGTGTTTGCAAACCTGTATCTGACTGTCAAAGACAAAAGAAGATATTTTGAGAAATGTCTCGGTGGTTTTGTGTTCATATATTGCATGTCGATGGGGTTCTGTGTTTTATATTACATTTGTTTTGGATTGCTAAACGCCAGTAAGCACAACTGCAGCTTCATGTGTAAAACTCTAACTACAGTCTGAACTAGCAACAGTCACCTGAGCTAAACTCTTCACATCACCTGCACAACTCATTCAAAGCAACACAACTCTTAACACACGACTCAGTGCAGCCAAACACACTGAGATAACACACACTGTCACTCACAACACACTGAGAGGAAAAACACCAATACACAAAATACTAACTTTACATCTGTTTCAACAATTTCAGTGACTTCATACAAAGTCATATTTCTCCTCTTCCTCCCTTTGGGTCCTGTTGTAAAATATATTTTACAGTCAAACTTACTGTCATATATATCTGTGTAAATATTCGACAGGGTCTATAAGTGAAGCTTCATCTGAAATAACAGCTCTGTGTCTTCTGTGTCTTCCTCTCTCCCTGACACTCTTCTCCCTCCACAAACCCGTCTTCCTTGTTCCATTTCCAAAATTACTCTTTCTGAGCTCTACCTTATATATATATAGAGTATATATATGTGTGTGTGTGTGTTCACTAAAAACTCAGAGGAAAGTTAATGAATGTTTTATGTTGGTGTTTAACAATCACACACTGACGCAGCAGAGACAGCGTTCATAACATACAGACGAGGCTTAGCTTGAGCCAGGACTAACCCTTAGATAGAATAGGACTTTTATTTAAATGGAAACTGACATATTTAAATGTATTTCTAGTGAAGACGGCGCGCTGAACTTTGATTTTATCTGGGACTATTCTCAAGCCTGTGTCTGTCTCTCTTGAGTTGGCAGTGTTGGTGTGTCAGAGGTGAAGGGTCAGATGGGGTCAGATGGGGTCAGTATATCTCACCACAGGTTGTAAAAGTCTCCTGCCATGAAACCGAATGTTGGACGCGCGCGCCTCCTGCTGTTGTGACGCGGTACTGCAGGCACCAGACGGCCGCAGTGTGTTCAGTGTTCTGCTGCAGAACTCTTCATAACTCTCCATTACTCTCATATAAACAGACTGCAGTGTCTGAACACAAACTGAGGTTACACACCTAAATGTCATGAACTGTTCTTATTTAATAGATATAAATGTGAATCACTCACCGGTTGATTCTCTGTGTAATGATCGCGTAAACTCCGCTCTCCTCCGCGCGCATCACTTCCGTATAAACGTGTTGCATAGCAACAGTGCTAATTAACCCGCCCTCCCAGATTCACGAATGGCTTTCACTTGATCAATGCTGCGCAGATTTGACGCATAGCTTGGAAATAACGCTTTCAACCTTACTTTACGTAATTAATTCATAATTTTTACAACTGCAAATATTAATAACATACAAAATAACATTCTAATATATCTGACTATATGAATATACGTAAGAATATCATTTTAATCAACTTTTAATTTTGTAGTTCCTGTTGTTAACCAGCAGAGGGTCGATACACGTCAGATGTCCTAACTAACCCAAACCAGTAACATATTTGCGCATTATGAAGTATTTTTATCTTAATCTTCCAGCAAAAATACATTAAACTGCAAACAATATTGATCATGGGTTGTAATACTTTTAAACTGGTGATACAGATTTAGACTATTTCATATCAATGTTTCATATCTTTGAGTTATTAATGACATATTATTTATATATGTACATACACATTTAGTTTGGGTTAGTTTCATGTATTTTATTTTGGTCTCTCGTTGGAGTGGGTGTGCGGTGACGTCACCTGTCCCGTTCTTTAGCCTCTCGGGTGAGAGAGATCAGACCCACATCAGCATCCGATCTGAGACCTGTGCTGTTCATGATGATGATGGAGATTCAGTATAATAATAATAATAATGGATACGCTGTGGATGAGTATATGATACAGGACGATGAGTGGGACAGAGATCTCCTGCTGGACCCTGCGTGGGAAAAACAGCAGAGGAAGGTCAGACACACACTATTATTACATCATATTACAAATCACAACTCTGTCAAATAACAAGAAACAATGCACAAATGGGTTTCTTGTGTGTGTATATCCTGTTTAGAAACATTAAATCGTGTGTGTGTGTGTGTGCGTGCGTGTGTGTGTGTGTTGGTGTGTGTGTGTTGGTGTGTGTGTGTGTGAGTGTGTGTGTGAGTGTGTGTGTTTGGACTTGGTTTGTGTATGTTAGTGGGGACCTAAACCTGAACACACACCAGCTCATGGGGACTCGTGTCACTGTAGGGACCATAACTGAGGTCCTCACGGGCACAAAACTTTATCAATTGAACTGAACGATCATTTTTAAAATCTTAAAATGCAAAAAGTTTTCTAGGATCTTTAGGTTTATGGGATAAAATATACAGTTTGTACAATAAACAACTCATTACGGACTGTCCCCACAGAGATAATAAAACACACAGGTGTGTGTGAGACGAGTTTCCTTTAACAAAAGCCCTTGGTGTCGGTGTGGCATGAGGTTTCTGAACAGATGCTTTCTGTAACACATGATGATGGTGGATGCTCCTCTAATTTTATCCGTGGACCCATCGGTTGGCGTGGTTCACTAATCCTCTGTCCTTGATGTGGAATTCAACCGTGACATGCGTCCAAACTTCTGCACTCGTGTTCATCTGAATCTTCTGTTATCTGAATAACTCAAGAATCTGATGGATATAAATCACTGTCTGCGAGAGCTTTACTTTATATTCGCCTGTAGATGAACCGCTCTGCGTTCTGCAACATGTAGACGGTAAAGAGCCTAAAGTCACTCTATTTTTGTGCTGGAGGATTTTTATAGTGGAGACGTCGGCCCTTGTGTGCACAACAGACTTGTTTTTTTATATATTGTTTGGCATACGCAACGAAAGTGATTGTTTCATGTCGTGTCAAACCTCTATGAGTTCTTTGAAAATCAAACAACACTGAACTCCATTGACTTCCATTATATGAACGAACACAAAAACACTGAGACATTTCTCACAATATCTTCTGTTGTGTTCCACTGAAGAAAGTACAGGGTTATGAAGGCATGAGAGAGAATAATGATGAGAGAAAATTCGATGTTAGGTTGAACTATTAATATGGGTCACTTTGGCTTAAAGCGTCTGCAAGAATCCATAAATGTTGAGTGTAAACAGTTTCATGACAACAGTGAGTGTGACGGGAACGTTTTGTCCTTTGATGTGATGTATGGATCCGTCATCACGTCAGGAGCTGGTGCACCTGTTTGAAATATTCAGAGCCGCTGTAGGAAGGACAAACATTGTGTGCTTTTGTTTTGAGCTGTGTGATTTACACACGTGTGGTAGAGGTCAGTAAGTCTTTCAGAAGAAACAATCACTCGAAGAAGTGTAACAGGTCACAAACAGCTCAACAAAGTGTTTTAACAAATAAAAATAAAAGGCTATAATACGATCTGTATGATGTCATCGACATCTGATTTCTTGTGTGTGTGGATCAGACGTTCACCGCCTGGTGTAACTCTCATTTGCGTAAAGCGGGAACTCAAATCGAGATGATCGAGGAAGACTTCAGGAACGGTCTGAAACTGATGCTGTTGTTGGAGGTTATTTCAGGTGCACGATCTTCTCTCCCACAACCTAAACTTATATCTATTCAGACATTCTAGTAAAGACGCAGATTTCTCTCTGTTGCAGGCGAGAGACTCCCCAAACCCGACCGAGGAAAGATGCGCTTTCACAAAATAGCCAATGTGAACAAAGCTCTGGATTACATCACCAGCAAAGGTGTCAAACTGGTGTCTATCGGCGCTGAGGGTGAGATTCACATGTACGTGACGTTTAAACAGATGTCTGGTTTTTATATGGATTAAAGTGGAATGTGTGTCTCTCAGAGATTGTTGATGGGAATGTGAAGATGACTTTGGGAACGATCTGGACCATCATCCTCCGCTTCGCCATACAGGACATCTCTGTGGAGGGTATAACACGCACACGCACGCACGCACACACACACACACTCACACACACACACTCATTATTGTGTGTTGTCTTTTAGAAACGTCAGCTAAGGAAGGGCTCCTGTTGTGGTGTCAGAGGAAAACTGCCCCCTACAGGAATGTCAATGTACAAAATTTCCATTGTAGGTAAGTGAGCATTTTGAGAAAAAGACAAACATGTAGATAAAAAAAAGACAAATAAAAATGATGTACACAAAATGGCGAACGATAAGTTGTGCTCCAAAAAGACGAATCGTGAATCATTTACAGATTCTGATTTATTCTCTTCACACACACATGGTCAGTTGGAAGGATGGTTTAGCATTCTGTGCGCTCATACACAGACACAGACCCGACCTGATCGACTACGCCAAACTCAAGAAGGTGTGTGCCGTTCACAGAACAAAGCATCCCTCCACATTCTGTGTTTGTTCTGGTTTATCAAAGACTTATATTATTAAAAAGTGTACTGTCCCTTTAAACACGCGGTTTATGTCTCTGATCGTGTCTGTCTAGGATGATGCTCTTGGAAATCTGACTTTGGCTTTGGAAATCGCAGAAAAACACTTGGACATCCCAAAGATGTTGGACCCAGAAGGTATGAAATGCATGTGAATGGTTCTACGAGAGCCAGTTTCCAAATGTAAGTTTTCAATCTCCAAATGTGCTTTTGTTTCTGCATTACGTTGAGGAAAGTTTGTAGAAAACAGAATATGATCAAACGTGTTTGATTACATCAAGATCAAATGTCTGTGACACATTGAACTACAATGTGCACTACAATGACCTGCTGATGTCAGCATGTGAAAATCAATCCCAGAATGCACTACGAAACTTCCCCTTCACTTGTTTCCATCTGTTGATCTGTATCTCAACACGTCTCTGTGTTTCCAGACATCATCAACACGCCGAAGCCCGATGAGAGAGCCATCATGACATACGTGTCGTGTTTCTATCACGCTTTTGCTGGAGCAGAACAGGTACCTGTTGACCCGTGTCTGAACTAACCTTTGACCTCAAGACTAAACCATGTTGAATGGTGTCTGACAGTAAATGTGTGTTTGTAGGCAGAAACAGCTGCAAACAGGATCTGTAAGGTGCTCGGTGTCAATCAGGAGAATGAGAAACTGATGGAGGAGTATGAACGACTGTCCAGCGAGGTACACGCACACGCACACACGTGTACCAGCATCCGATGTCAGGTCTTCCTCATGCGTTGTTCTGTGGTGTGCAGTTGCTGGCGTGGATTCGTCAGACGACACCCTGGCTGGAGAACAGATCTCCCGAAGACACCACGACCGCCATGAGACGCAAGCTGGAGGATTTCAGAGATTACCGCCGCATGCACAAACCTCCCAAAGTTCAAGAGAAATGTCAACTGGAGATCCACTTCAACACAATACAGACCAAACTCCGCATCAGCAACAGACCGGCGTTCATGCCATCAGAGGGAAAGATGGTGTCTGTAAGAGCACACACACACACACATGTGAAGTGAACACAATGGATTTGTTTATCCGTGTGTGTGTGTGTGTGTGTGTAGGACATCACGGCGGCGTGGAAGGGTCTGGAACAGGCTGAGAAGGGATATGAGGACTGGTTGCTCAGTGAGATCAGACGTCTGGAGCGTGTGGAACATTTGGCTGAGAAGTTCCAGCGGAAAGCTGCCACCCATGAGAGCTGGGCTACAGGTGCGATGACATCACTTCCTGCTCTGTGACATTTGACATTAATTGAAGTCAATTAATTGATTTGAATTGGTTGAATGCGTGAAGGATGATCTGGTTGAGACGGTGAAGTAAACATGTGTTGTGCGTGTCTACTTCAGGAAAGGATCAGCTGTTAACTGTGAAGGATTATGAGAACGCATCTCTGACAGAAGTGAGAGCGTTGCTACGGAAACATGAGGCTTTTGAGAGCGACCTGGCGGCACACCAGGACAGAGTCGAACAAATCGCAGCCATCGCACAGGAACTCAAGTATGACCACTTCCTGTTTTCTCGTCATGACATCACACCGCTTATATTTTTGTGTGAGAGCTTCAGGGGTCTGTCTGTCTGTCATTTATCCCCCCCGACACACGAGTGAATAAGATGTGAAAATTCCCCCCAAAAAATAGATTGTGAGTGAATCCCATGAAGAAAGTGCAGCTCATGTTTTACCAGAAAGATGCCTACAACTTCACCATGTGTTTTATACGTCTCATTATTTCGACAGAGATTCAGTGTGTGTGTGTAGTGACCTGAACAGCAGTGTTGTGTTTCTATTGTTGTACAGAACACCTGTCATCTTATGTCTGTATGACACTTTATCATGAGCAGTGACCTGCGTACACACACACACACACACACACACACAGTATTACATTCACGCCTCTATTTCTAGAAGCTGTGGTCAGTTGTCAATGTCAGTGTGACTGAGCATCTTTACACTTACCAATAAACACCTCCAACGGACATCATCTAAACACAAAGACACACACACACACACACACACACAGAAAGACAGACAGACTTTGCAGGATGTGTTTTAGTTAATAGTTTTGTGTGTGTTGTGTAGTTAAAGCTCTCGGGATCTGTGACTGTGTTCTGTGGTTCTTCACATCGACACAGCCGCTGTTACAAAGCTTTGTGTGGGATTTACACATCCTGCACTGACACAAATCATTTATTGTGCGTGTCCTTGAATGCTTCATGGTTCCTTAACATGTTACTTCATCAAAGGGATTAAATGAAAGATACTAATACAACACTCAGTTCTGGTCCTTGATTCTGATTGGCTGAGCTGAAATCTAACTGTTATAAAATACCGGCATTAGACAGCCTGAATATCATTTTATTGACTTTCTTTTATAAAATCTTGCTTCACATATGGAATAAGTGTTTTATAAACGCAATAAACCCCCAGAAGCAGTGCGTTACAAGTGTGTTTAATAACAGCTGAGGGGGTTTAATGACTCTTCACGTCGTGCCACAACACCATTAGCTGTTATAAATGCACTGTAACACACTGCTTCGAGGGGCTTGTTGCTTTATTTTTAGATGACATCTCTTTTATTTCTCCTAGACATCAATGAGATAAAATGCAGAGTATATGTAAACTTTTGCTTACGTCTCATCTGTGTCTCAGATATTTCACGTGAGAGTCTGAAATGTGTCTGTCATGAGAGTTTGAGAAGAGACGTCATTAATAGCTGAGCTTAGATTCGTCTTGTCTGCGATCAGAAGTCAATATAAGTGAAGATCTCAATATCAACTCAAACATTTCTCATCACATTGACTCAAATCCAGATGATTTCACCTTTCATTCATTCACTCCTCCAGACTCTTCATGTGTCTTAAACTCTCATCTGATTCTCTTATTTTAGGAGAAACATCTGAGACTACAGTAAATTGAGACTTAAATGAACTCTTTGTGTGTGTGTTGTGTTTGTGTGTAAAATGTGTGTGTTTGTGTGTAATATGTGTGTGTGTGTGTGTGTGTGTGCAGTGAGCTGGATTATGTCGCTGCAGGTGTGGTAAATGAACGCTGTCAGTGGATGTGTGATCTTTGGGATCAGTTGGGGACTTCGACTCAGAAGCGTAGAGAAGCTCTCGAGGTGAATCACACACACACTGTCCCTCATTTCATTACGATGAATATTTCTGATCTATTGTTTGTTTGAAGTTATTTGATCGATTGAACATGAAATTGGGTTGAGATATGTGTGTTCTTAGAGGACAGAGAAACTTCTGGAAACCATCGATCAGCTCTTTCTGGAGTTCTCTAAGAGATGCGCTCCCTTTATTAACTGGATGGAAGGAGCCATGGAGGATCTTCAGGACATCTTCATGGTTCATTCAGTGGATGAGGTTCAGGTGAAGCTCTGGTCTGTAGTGTGTTGTGAAGAGCAGCATTTTATCACAGTGATGAAAACACATCACCTTCACGTCTCACTCCTTTCAGTCCAGTGTCTCTGTGTGTGTGTGTAGAATCTGATCTCAGCTCATGATCAGTTTAAAGTGACTCTACCTGAAGCGGACGGTGAGCGTCAGGGGATTCTCAGTGTTCATAATGAGGTGCAGAAGATCGCTCAGAGCTACGGCATCACCTGCAACCTCACCAACATCTACAGCAACATCACACCTGCACACATCAACCAGATGTGGGACAAGGTGTGTTAGTCTCTCTCTCTCTGTGTGTGTTTGTGTGTGTGTGTGTATGTTTAATAACTTGCTTTATTATCATATCACGTCCCTGAATAAATGTCTGCTATTCAAATATAAATCTGCCTCTGATTTCTCAATGAAAAGCATCTTTGATGTGTGTGTGTAGGTGAAGAAGTTGGTTCCTCAGAGAGACAGCACACTACAGGAGGAATTATCCAGACAGCAGATGAATGAGAGACTCAGACGTCAGTTTGCTGCTCAGGTCAACATCATCGGACCCTGGATTCAGACACGCATGGAGGTCACCCGCGCACACACACACACACACCATGCGTGCTCACACACAGTCAGATGCTGCGATTGACGCAATGAACTACACTTTTAAATAACAAACAGATTTAGATTTGGTCAAGATTAGTTCAGTGTCAGGTGTGTAAATGTTGAAGTGTGTGTTTGTGCAGGAAATCGCTCACAGTTCAGTGGATTTGGGCGGAGCTCTGGAAGATCACATGACTCAACTGAAGCAATACGAACACAACATCATTAAATATAAACATAACATCGACAAACTAGAGGAAGATCATCAACTCATCCAAGAGTCACTCATATTCGACAACAAACACACCAACTACACTATGGAGGTACACACGCACACACACACACACACAGATCATGATAAACTATCATTATGTAATGTGTGCTGTCTCCATGGTAACGCAGCACATCCGTGTGGGATGGGAGTTACTGCTGACCACGATCGCTCGCACCATCAACGAGACGGAGACTCAGATTCTCCTGCGGGACGCTAAAGGCATCAGTCAACAGCAGCTCAATGACTTCAGATCTTCCTTCACACACTTTGATCGAGTAACACAAACTACATCACAAACATTTACTGAAAAATATCTGTTGGATTAACCTGAATAAATGATGTACATCAACAAGTGATGTTTGCTCAGCATAATTTCATTATGTTCAAGTTGCCAAATTTAAAACAAACATGATTTTTATATTAACATTTCATATTTTCATTTAACGTACTCAACATACGTGTTTTTTATTACTGTGACATAACCTTTTCTTTTATCTCTTTCAAGATATGATGTAAACCAATCTTAACTCATATTTAGAATTATAACCGCCCTCTACCAAAACAAAGGCAATGCTTTTCTAAACAACGGTAACCACAAAACTTACTCATATAACAAACTCCTCTAAATCTCAAAGGTTTATGAACATTAAACCCTGACAAGTGTTTCTCTTTACTGAAAAACACATAAAACAACACAAGAAAATAACTCTCAAAATGCAGTCTTACACAAAGCATGCTGGGAAATATAAATCCTTTGCCTAGTTGTACCAATTATAGGTTAACACAACACAAATCATTGACGTAGCGCAAACATGAAGGGATTAAGTTACATAACTGAACATGAAAAAAATCATGTTGTGACAACATTTTTTTATTTCAATTTGATTTCACATTTTGTTCATTGCACTGACACAACAACAACACTTATTCTACACGGTCTGACCACTAACTCTGTGTGTGTTTCTTTAAGAATAACCAGAAGAAACAAACTTGAATCTGTTTGGCTACTAAACTTAAACAGGTACAACTGAACCACAACACAACTAACCAAACAACAGCCGTTATTTATAAGAAGATGTGTTTGTTAAAGCAGTTTAGTGTATGTCACTAAAGCTCTTTCATCTGCGCTTTGATTGGTTGATTTTCTTGTTCTGTCCGTCCTGCAGAAGAAGAAGGGAGGAATGGAGACGGATGACTTCAGGGCCTGTTTGATCTCCATGGGTTATGACCTGGTAAACACAAACTCACAAAGTTATGACTGTTCTTGGGCTTCAAGATCTCACACATTCAGTATGTTCTGTGTGGTCCGCAGGGGGAAGCAGAGTTCACACGAATCATGTCATTGGTGGATCCAAACGCATCTGGTGTGGTGAGCTTTCAGTCGTTTGTGGACTTTATGACCCGTGAGACCGGAGACACTGACACGGCAGAACAGGTCGTCGCCTCATTCAGGATACTGGCCGGGGACAAGGTACATGTGGGTGTAGAACAGCGTATATAACTAACACACATTCCTTCATTTTGGAGGTCTTTTGACAGGCTTTGTTTGGTTTTAGCCGTACATTTTGGTGGATGAACTCCGTCGGGAATTGCCCCAGGAGCAAGCGGAATACTGCATCTCCAGAATGCCCCCTTACGTGGGACCTGATGGACTTCCAGGGGCTTTGGACTACACGGCTTTCTCTACTGCCCTCTATGGAGAGAGTGACCTCTAGTGGTCTGGAGAAGCACTGCGCCCTGAAAATAAAAACAAATAGCTGTTTATACCACCAGAAGAATTTACTGTAACACTGCACTTGAAGCATATATGTATAATGCTTTATAAAAGTTGAATGTTTTAATTATCACGTGTAAAAAGCATTGTAATGTCTCAAAAATATTTACAACTACTTTTAATACATTGTTATACTTTGCATTTTCAATTTGGTTAAAATTCTTTACATCAACAATTTATTTATTACAACACAAATATAATGCATCATTACCCTTTAATAACTCTTTATAAAGCATTACACATTAAGGCTTCAAGAAAAGTGCTACCACATTTACTAAAGAGAATCTACTTTATCATATTTTATAAATATGTTTGATGTGATATTTTACTTTAATTTCACAAAAGCATATTACTCCCTAAAATAAAAACAAATGTTATGAAAATAGTGTTTCTGTGCACTACAGCAATGAGAACCTGGGGAATGTAAAATCATAAGAACCATGGAAACATCAATAAACTTTAAACTCTAATGTCATATGTCTTTCCTTTGATTATGGGATGCAATACGAAACAATTAAGGTCTAATGAGATCAATATACAGGTTATGCATCATATTATGCATGTTAAGTCTGAAAACAAACAATCTGACCATCAAGACAAACGACGTTTGGATTAAAAAAACGAATAATTTTTGATTAAGTTTTATCGTGATAATACTCTTAATTGTTGCTGTTTGTTTAAATGTATACACATTGTTTTGCTAAACATTAAAGATACTTAATAAAAAAGTGTTTTAGTATTGTAAAGGCACATTTGTCTACAATGAACCGTTGGCCCCTGACAGAAAGAACCCTCAGCAGACAGCAGGCACGTGTTGTTTACTTTGACAACAGAAAGCAAAAGTGTGTAAACAATGTCTTAACATGTTAATTCATATTTGTATGTTACGCTCTGAACGCGCATGCGCATTGCCAGCCTCGGACTGCGCATGCGCGGATCTGCTCCACGTGTACCCAAGCAGGTTCTGCCTGATCAAAGTCTGACAGTTTAGTGGCAGAACCGAATCCTGCTCAGACTTCACCGCGTCGGAAGGTTTTGTGTGTTTTGTGTGTTTTGTGTCGGGTGAGACGTGTATTGAACAGGATGCCTCCAACTATACACCAGAGTTCAGGTAACGTGCAGCGCGTGCGTGCGTGCATTCAGAAGCGATCGGCTCACAATATCTGTCAGTCATTTCAGTCCTCTGTCATCATCATCATCATCATCATCATCATCACACATGTGATGTAAACGAGCATGACGTTGCTGCACATTTGATCTGATCGGTTCTGAATGATGACACGTGTGTTTTCTGAAATCGCTTTTGCATAGTTCGCGCGTGAAAGAGAAACAGAGAAGTGCATTGATTGATTGATTGATTGATTGATTGATTGAAATGCATTGATCAGTGTTTAAAGCGTTGAAGCAAGATTTCTCATCTATTGCTCTTGTTTTATAACCCGTGACAGGTTTATTGCGTAAGCAGCGCGCGTGCATGCGTGTGACGTCATCAGTCTATGACCGTGTATGGACACTTTTAGTGATGATGACGACATACGAATTGTACTTTTTCTAATGATGCTTAGAAACTGTGGTTCATTTATACTGCTGTATAACCTAACCCTAATCTGTGAAAAATATTGATGATTTTCTTATTAAGAATGTTGATATAGATTTTGTTTTATTTTGGTAACATATACTTTTTGGTGTTTTGGAGAATCATGAAATAATTTACCATACTAGCAATTGTATTTATGTTTAATTTGATGTAATGTTTCTGGATGTTTATCTCACATAAGTCACAGAAAGCTTTACAACTTTCTTTCATATATATTTTTGTAAACTCCCTCTAGTGTTTGTTTGTGTATTTGTTTTGAAAAACTATAACAGAGGCTTTTACAATCTAAGTAAAGCATTAAGCATATTTGACTGTAAAATGAAAAAGAAAAAGAGAATACATATTTCTATCAGAGTGTCTCTATATAAAACAATAAGCGTGTCTGTCTGAACATGAACATTGTGTGTGTGTGGAGCAGAAGGTTCAGTGTGTGTTCATGATGAGCTCCGGAGTCTCCTGCTGCAGAGGATTCTGGTTCTGGACGGTGGAATGGGAACCATGATCCAGCAGAGGAACCTCCAGGAAGAAGACTTCAGAGGTCAAGAGTTCAAAGATCACCCCAACAGTCTGAAAGGAAACAACGACATGCTAAGCCTCACACGACCTGACGTCATCTACAGTATTCATAAGGTCTGCCGTGTTCATCGTGTGTAACATACATGACGTTGATGTAAATGAACCTGATGTGAGCGCTTCTCTCCGCAGGAGTATCTGCTGGCAGGTGCTGACATCATTGAGACCAACACCTTCAGCAGCACCAGCATCGCTCAGGGGGATTATGGGATGCAGGACATGGTGATTCTCGGCTTCATCTGTACGTGTGTTTGTGTAGATATAGTGGCACGCGTTCTCACTCTCCGATGTATTTGTGTCAGGCGTATCGGTTGAACAAAGTGTCCGCTGAGCTCGCCAGGAAAGCCGCTGATGATGTCACAGCCCAGACAGGTGACGACTCTCATCTCTTGTGATCGGTGAATTGGTCTGTCGTGCGGTTCGTGATGTCGTTGTTCTCGTTGACAGGTTGCAAAAGGTTCGTTGCAGGAGCTGTCGGCCCCACCAATAAAACGCTGTCTGTCTCGCCATCAGTGGAAAGACCCGACTTCAGGAATGTCTGTAAGAGCGTCTGTGTGTTTTTATCACGTGCTGAGCTTGTTCAGGTGCTGATGTTGTGTTTGTCTAGCGTTCGATGAGTTGGTGGAGTCGTACTCGGAGCAGGTTCGAGGTTTGCTGGACGGCGGGGCTGATATTCTTCTGGTGGAGACCATCTTTGACACGGCTAACGCGAAGGTAAAACTCGCATGCGCTCCCTCGTACAACGTGACCGAGACGTCTAGAACTGAATATGACGTAGGGTTCATTGTTTCTCACAGGCGGCTCTATTTGCCATCGATCAGCTGTTTGAAGACTCGTATGAACCTCGACCCATATTTGTGAGTGATGTTTTACCGGAGGTCACATACAGCAGTCACGGATGTCTTCTAACTCCATATGAACGTGTGTGTGCGTGTGTTCGCAGATCTCTGGGACTATAGTTGATAAAAGCGGTCGTACGCTGTCAGGACAGACGGGTGAAGCGTTTGTCATCAGCTTGTCTCACTCTCAGCCGCTGTGGTGAGACAGATTTATACCGCCGTACGTCTGAAACATTCATAAACCTCTAGAATGAGTTGATTTCAGAAACACCCACATCTCTTTCTCTCTCTGTGTCAGCATCGGGTTGAATTGTGCTCTGGGTGCGGCTGACATGAGACCGTTTATTGAAGCCATAGGAAAGAGCACTGGAGCTTTTGTCATCTGTTATCCAAACGCAGGTGAGATGCTTTAGTCATTTGGTACATTTGCCTTTTTTCAAGATTCTTGGGTTTGGAATGAACAGCAGAATGTGCTCGTTCTAGATAAACGACTCGCTTTGAGCACTTAAATGGCTTTGAATCTGTTTGGAAGGAAGTATGTCATTGTTCTTTTGTATATGAAGAGATTACTAAATTAAAAACAAAATCCTCTTTTTCATTATGTTATCATGTTTTTTTATTGTGTTAGTTAGCTGTATTTTTGAGTTATTATGGCTTAAATCAAAACAAAACAACTGCAGTTTAATTGATATTAATTGGAACGCACAATAAAAAACTGTCATTTTGGAACCAAACTCTTCATATGTTCACTTGTAGTGGGTAAAAATCAATTATAATATGTGAAGATTCAAGCCGGTTGAGATGGCGACACATGTTTTGACCAGCAGGGGCCGCTGTGTTTATGGCAAACTTGTATATTTCTCATTAAAGTCAAAGTTAGGAAAAGCGCAGACAGTCTTAGTTTGTATGTGTTAAAGACACTTTTTGTATTTTACCTTCTTTATGTGATTTGGAATATGTTTTAAAATTAACTGTTGTTGTTTGACACAAAATATATTTTTATTTGACTAAGAAATGCGGCGCATTCGAGAAACTATAAGGGCAGTTGTTCATTTTTCATTTGTCTCAACTAAACGAAATCGTGAAAAAACGTATCATGAGATCAGAATCGTGAATCACATCATGAATCGATACATCCCCACATCTCAAAGGTGAAATAAAGAGTAAATACAATTTAAAAACACTGAACCCGGGGGATATCCAGATAAATTTTTCTATTAATCGTGCAACATCATATACTTCTGTTCAGGGCTTCCCAACACGTTTGGAGGTTATGATGAGACTCCTGATGTCACAGCCTCACATCTCAAAGTAAATCCCTGATTTTAATCTTCATACTGACGTCTCTGAGGTTCATCTCCTGAAGGATTCTGGTGTGTTTTCTTGCAGGAGTTTGCTGTGGATGGGCTGGTGAATATTGTTGGCGGCTGCTGTGGAACGACACCTGATCACATCCGGTGAGAGATTCACACCTGCAGCATCCTGTCTGTGTGTGTGTTTGTTTCTGTGTGTGTTTAAACCGTGTTTGTGTGTGTTTCTGCGTTGTTTAAACTGTGTTTGTTTGTGTTTAAACTGTGTTTGTGTGTGTGTTTAAACTGTGTTTGTGTGTGTGTTTAAACTGTGTTTGTGTGTGTGTTTAAACTGTGTTTGTGTGTGTGTTTAAACTGTGTTTGTGTGTGTGTTTAAACTGTGTTTGTGTGTGTGTTTAAACTGTGTTTGTGTGTGTGTTTAAACTGTGTTTGTGTGTGTGTTTAAACTGTGTTTGCATGTTGGGTTTAAACTGTGTTTGCGTGTGTGTGTGTGTTTAAACTGTGTTTGTGTGTGTTTAAACTGTGTTTGTTTGTGTGTTTAAACTGTGTTTGTGTGTGTGTTTAAACTGTGTTTGTGTGTGTGTTTAAACTGTGTTTGTGTGTGTGTTTAAACTGTGTTTGTGTGTGTTTAAACTATGTTTGTGTGTGTTTAAAATGTGTTTGTGTGTGTGTTTAAACTGTGTTTGTGTGTGTGTTTAAACTGTGTTTGTGTGTGTGTTTAAACTCTGTTTTTGCGTGTGTTTAAACGTGTTTGTGCGTGTGTTTAAACTCTGTTTGTGCGTGTGTTTAAACTCTGTTTGTGTGTGTTTAAACTCTGTTTGTGCGTGTGTTTAAACTCTGTTTGTGTGTGTGTTTAAACTGTGTTTGTGTGTGTGTTTAAACTGTGTTTGTGTGTGTGTTTAAACTGTGTTTGTGTGTGTGTTTAAACTCTGTTTGTGTGTGTTTAAACTCTGTTTGTGCGTGTGTTTAAACTCTGTTTGTGTGTGTTTAAACTGTGTTTGTGTGTGTGTTTAAACTGTGTTTGTGTGTGTGTTTAAACTGTGTTTGTGTGTGTGTTTAAACTGTGTTTGTGTGTGTGTTTAAACTGTGTTTGTGTGTGTGTTTAAACTGTGTTTGTGTGTGTGTTTAAACTGTGTTTGTGTGTGTGTTTAAACTGTGTTTGTGTGTGTGTTTAAACTGTGTTTGTGTGTGTGTTTAAACTGTGTTTGTGTGTGTGTTTAAACTGTGTTTGCATGTTGGGTTTAAACTGTGTTTGCGTGTGTGTGTGTGTTTAAACTGTGTTTGTGTGTGTTTAAACTGTGTTTGTTTGTGTGTTTAAACTGTGTTTGTGTGTGTGTTTAAACTGTGTTTGTGTGTGTGTTTAAACTGTGTTTGTGTGTGTGTTTAAACTGTGTTTGTGTGTGTTTAAACTATGTTTGTGTGTGTTTAAAATGTGTTTGTGTGTGTGTTTAAACTGTGTTTGTGTGTGTGTTTAAACTGTGTTTGTGTGTGTGTTTAAACTGTGTTTTTGCGTGTGTTTAAACGTGTTTGTGCGTGTGTTTAAACTCTGTTTGTGCGTGTGTTTAAACTCTGTTTGTGTGTGTTTAAACTCTGTTTGTGCGTGTGTTTAAACTCTGTTTGTGTGTGTGTTTAAACTGTGTTTTTGCGTGTGTTTAAACGTGTTTGTGCGTGTGTTTAAACTCTGTTTGTGCGTGTGTTTAAACTCTGTTTGTGTGTGTTTAAACTCTGTTTGTGCGTGTGTTTAAACTCTGTTTGTGTGTGTTTAAACTGTGTTTGCGTTTGTGTTTAAACTGTGTGTGTGTGTTTAAACTGCGTGTGTGTGTTTAAACTGTGTTTGTGTGTGTTTAAACTGTGTTTGTGTGTGTTTAAACTGTGTGTGTGTGTGTTTAAACTGTGTTTGTGTGTGTTTAAACTGTGTTTGTGTGTGTTTAAACTGTGTTTGTGTGTGTTTAAACTGTGTTTAAACTGTGTTTCTGTGTATGTTTAAAATGAGTTTTTATGTGTGTTTAAAATGTGTTTGTGTGTGTGTTTAAAATGTGTTTGTGTGTGTGTTTAAAATGTGTTTGTGCGTGTTTAAACTGTGTTTCTGTGTATGTTTAAAATGAGTTTTTGTGTGTGTTTAAAATGTGTTTGTGTGTGTGTTTAAAATGTGTTTGTGTGTGTTTAAACTGTGTTTGTGTGTGTGTTTAAACTGTGTTTGTGTGTGTATTTAAACTGTGGGTGTGTGTTTGTGTGCATGTTAAAACTGTGTGTATGTGTGTTTGTGCGTGTTTAAACTGTGTGTGTGTGTATGTGTGTTTGTTTGTATGTGTATGTGTGCTTTCTTTAAACTGTGTGTGTGTGTTTTAGGGCGATTGCTGAAAGTGTGTGTCACGTCAAACCCAGGGTTCCTGCTAAAGAGGTTTATAATGAGTTCATGCTGCTGTCAGGTCTGTCTGCACGTCATCATCCTAAGTTGACATGTGTCAATACAAGTGTTCAATGATTGTTTCACGTGTGTTCAGGGTTGGAGCCGTTCCGGATCGGGCCGTACACAAACTTTGTTAACATTGGTGAGCGCTGTAATGTTGCTGGATCACGAAAGTTTGCCAAACTCATCATGTCTGGAAATTATGAGGTAAATCACTGTTTCATGTGATCCTATCGCATTTATTGTGTGGTTTGTGTGTGTTTAACGCGGATGCTTTATGTGTGTGTGTGTAGGAAGCTCTGAGCATCGCTAAGACTCAGGTGGAGATGGGCGCTCAGGTTCTGGACATTAACATGGATGAAGGGATGCTGGACGGAGTTACTGCCATGACTCGCTTCTGTAACCTCATCGCCTCTGAGCCGGACATCGCCAGGGTGACCTGAAGCATTACTGCACACAAAAGTAAAGGTATATGTCGGTTGGAAATTATTCTCTGACCTTTGACCTCTTCATCCAGGTGCCCCTGTGTATCGACTCATCAAACTTTGCGGTCTTAGAGGCAGGGCTTAAGTGTTGCCAGGGGAAATGCATCGTCAACAGCATCAGTCTCAAAGAGGGCGAGGACGAGTTCCTGAAGCGGGCCAGACGAATCCGTCGCTATGGTGCTGCTGTGGTCGTCATGGCGTTTGATGAGGAGGGGCAGGTGGGTGAAATCAATTAATTTGATGTATTTATGAAACATCTTTTATTAGCAAGGTCATCATCACCTGTTCAGTATTCTTAACCTGATAAAGGATGGACTGAATTACGTCTGAGGTAAGCCAATCGTAACGGACGTCAATTACATACAAAAGTCTTTAAAGTTGCTTTCGACAGAGGGTGAAGGTGAAATTGAAAATGTATATGCATAATGACATCATCTGAGGTTTTAAAGTCCCAGTGAAACTAAAAATGACTGCCTATTATAATGTTTAGTTATGCACTTGAAATATCTTGACGTGTTTTCACAGGCAACAGAAATCGATGAGAAGGTGAAGATCTGTTCCCGGGCATTTCACCTCCTCATCAACAAGGTGGGCTTTAACCCCAATGACATCATATTTGACCCCAACATATTGACCATTGGCACAGGAATGGAGGAGCACAACATATACGCCATCAACTTCATGAAAGCCACCAGAATCATAAAGGTTTGACACTTTCATCTACGCTGGAACCTTTCTGATGGTTCTGCTCGTCTCACACGCGTGTAATTCTGTGTGTGTGTGTGTGTGTGTGTGTGTGTGTGTAGGAGAGTCTGCCGGGTGCCCGGGTCAGTGGAGGTCTCTCTAACCTCTCGTTCGCCTTCAGAGGGATGGAGGTCATCCGAGAGGCCATGCACGGAGTCTTTCTGTATCACGCTATCAAGGTAACACGTGACAGTGAAATCTTTGAACGTTTGTTTTGTCTGTGGTGGTGTTGGGATAAATCTCAGTGTGTGTGTGTGTGTTCAGGATGGCCTGGACATGGGCATCGTAAACGCCGGCAGTCTGCCCCTGTATGATGACATTGATAAAGAACTCCTGCTGTTGTGTGAGAATCTCATCTGGAACCATGATCCGGACGCCACTGAGAAACTCCTGGTGTACGCTCAGGTGCTTGACAGCTGGATCTGTCGTATGATGATGTGTGTGTGTGTGTGTCTTGTCTAATGTTGTGTGGTTTATTGTAGAATAATGCTAAAGGAGGAAAGAAAGTGATTCAGACGGACGAGTGGCGAGAGAGCAGCGTGCAGGAGAGACTGGAGCATGCGCTCATCAAGGTCAGCGCGCATGCTGTAACAAAGCTGAAATGCCAAAATAAAAAATAAATAAGTCAAAAATGTAGTCCCCACCCCTTTTCCGTTTGACACATTGGAGAAGGAAATGAGGTAGCACATAAAAGGAGAAAGGTAAACAACAAAGAGGGGGGAAAAGTTAATCTTGTAGAGTGGTGTTTGAGGTTGTGCGGGAGAGGTAAAGCCAAAATTTATGAGCGCTAAAAAGCTAACCATTCCCAAGTAATTTGTGTGGGGTTTAACTCCACGACATCTTAAAGGATAATCGGAAGGGAAACGTATTTCCACTTACCGGGACGGCGGTGACGTTATTCCTCAGTGAGCGACCGCTGGAGTGTAGTTTCATCACTCATACTCCCGGAGTCAAGATTGGTTCCAGCGCTGAGCGCTTGGTGGACGATCATCTGACTTATCTCACCATTTCTGAAAGTTGCTTCCCTGCGTATAAACCGGCTGGTTTTTCCCCACACCATCACACCATTTCTCTCAGCACTTTCCACACTCCCCATTTACTTTGGTTACACTCAAACCAAGATGTGAGTAGTGTACCTCCATTTATTGTGTTATTCATCGTAGTTAAATTAGTTTTTTTTCCCTCTTAGTTTGTTTCGCCATTTTTTCTCCTAGACAATATTTTGAATGGTTTCTTATTTCGTTGTTATAAAATCATGAATCTGTGACCCTGGAAAGGATAATGAATTTGAGTTCAGTTGTTATTATGTTTGTTCGCAACTCGAATTGAGTGAAGTGTGGTTAAAGTGTTGTCGTTCCTTGTTTCTTTTTTAAATACAACATTCTAAAACCAAATCCTATGCCTTTATGATTTTGTATTGAATTTCATCTCGAGTTAATTTAAGTAACGAGTGGCATTTATGCTATCCGGGATAATTTGTTGAAACTACTGACTGTCTGGCGCCCGAAAAAATTTGACCTTCATCTAAATTAGTATTAGTAAATTATTATTACTTTTTTTTTTATCGGGCCGTCACCGTTACAGTCTGTGTGTGATGTTCTCTAATAAAGGTCACATGTGTTGAGTGTTATAGAACTTCCTGTGTGTGATATGTCAGGGTATAGAGAAGTATGTGGTGGAGGACACGGAGGAGGCGCGCTCTCAGAAGGACCTTTATCCCCGACCGCTGCACGTCATCGAGGGTCCGCTCATGAACGGCATGAAGACAGTTGGAGATCTGTTCGGAGTGGGGAAGATGTTTTTACCTCAGGTACCCAAAAACCCACTGTGACCACACAGTCCCATGAGAGGTGTGATGGGGCGGTGATGATTTCATCTGTGTTTGTGTGCCCCAGGTGATAAAATCAGCTCGTGTCATGAAGAAAGCCGTTGGCTATCTGATTCCCTTCATGGAGAAAGAGAGAGAGGAAATGAGATCCAACGGTGAATGCAGTGAAGATGAGGTGAGTCTCAAAGCTCCGATCTTATGAATGTGTGCTTGTGAAGCGATACATTGACCTGATTAGAAATGAAAACTAAGCCTGTAGAGTTGAAGCTTTTTTCTTTTAGTCGTTTATCGGGACTGTTTATTCAAAATAAACACTTGTAGTAGACAAAGAATACATTTTGCAAACAAACATGTTTTATCATGACATGTGACTCAATAATAAAATGTTTTTGAAATGGAAGCCGTAGACTGAATGATGAAGAGAGAGCAGCCAATAAGAGCACAGAAGAGATGGGAACACTTTTAATATTGCGTAAAAAGCATCTTAGAGAAGCTGCTCGAGGAAATTACAAGAACATTTTTCTGCTTATTCTAGTCAAAGGTGACCACACTGAACATGATCAAATATATTGTTTTTAGGTACAACATACTTCCCATCATTTACTCTGTTTTATTTCATAAATTGGATGAGTTCATTATTATTCTAAGATATGGAAAAATTATGAACACGTAAGTGAGTAAATGTCCAGCTGCAACATTGTAAAAATTCATTATATCAATGAAATTGAATGATATGTCTGTGTGACTGAATACATTGATCCTGACGTTGTGTTTGTTTATTTCAGGACCCTTATCAGGGCACGATACTGTTGGCCACAGTGAAGGGAGATGTTCATGATATCGGCAAAAACATTGTTGGTGTGGTGCTTGGATGCAATAACTTCAGGTGAGCTGTTCACCAGACAGATGTGATGCTTTAAAAGCCGAGATCTCTCCTGACGGCCGTGTGTCTTAACGCTGATGTTCACGTGTGTGTCCGCAGGGTGATTGATTTAGGAGTCATGATTCCATGTGACAGAATCCTGCGGGAGGCCGTTCAGAATAAAGCAGGTTTGTGTCTCACGTTCACACTGAATCACATGAGTGTGTTTACTGTGACTGTAATGCATCTGTGTGTGTAGATATAATCGGTCTGTCTGGTCTCATCACTCCTTCTCTGGATGAAATGATTCATGTTGCCAAGGAAATGGAGCGTCTGGGTTTGAAGATTCCTCTGCTGATTGGTGGAGCCACAACATCAAAGTACAACTGCTAACTGATGCTGTAAACTTGACACAACACCACAATAATGCAGTGTGCTTCATTCACATGTGTGTGTGTGTTGACAGGACGCACACTTCTGTGAAAATCGCTCCTCGCTACAGCGCACCAGTCATTCATGTTCTTGATGCGTCCCGCAGTGTTGTGGTGGTGAGACAGCTCTCTCTTTCTCTCTCTGTCTCTCTCTCTGTCTCTCTCTCTCTCTCTCTCTCTCTCTCATCTCTCTCTCTCGTCTCTCTCTCATCTCTCTCTCTCTCTCTCGTCTCTCTCATCTTTCGTCTCTCTGTCTCTCTCTCTCTCTCTCTCTCTCTCTCTCTCTCTCTCTGTCTCTCTCTTCTGTCTCTCTCTCTCTCTCTCTCTCTCTCTTTCTCTCTTTCTCTCTTTCTCTCTCTGTCTCTCTCTCTCTGTCTCTCTCTCTCTCTCTCTCTCTCTCTCTGTCTCTCTCTCTTTCTCTCTCTGTCTCTCTCTCTCTTGTCTCTCTCTCTCTTTCTCTCTTTCTCTCTCTGTCTCTCTGTCTCTCTCTCTCTCTGTCTCTCTCTCTTTCTCTCTTTCTCTCTCTGTCTCTCTCTCTCTGTCTCTCTCTCTCTGTCTCTCTCTCTTTCTCTCTTTCTCTCTCTCTCTGTCTTCTCTCTCTCTCCTGTCTCTCTCTCTTTCTCTCTTTCTCTCTCTTGTCTCTCTCTCTCTCTGTCTCTCTCTCTCTCTCTCTCTGTCCTCTCTCTCTTTCTCTCTCTCTGTCTCTCTCTCTCTGTCTCTCTCTCTTTCTCTCTGAATTAAATGAACATTGTTTCACTGTTTTTAAGATAGTGTGTATCTTTGTGTGTACTTACAATATTTCCAAAGCATAACACTTAAAAAAAGAGACCTAGAATTAGGGCTGTGCGATATTGAAGAATATGCGGTATGCAAACAGCGTGCTCAATAATGCGATACGATATATCTTTGGTAAAATAAATTTCAAAATGATAAACTTCATAAACGTCCTTATAAACAGTCTTATGAACTCTGTCCTAAAGGATGAGTAATATCATGTTGTAATGGCTCTCTGTCTGTGTCTCAGTGTTCTCAGCTGTTGGATGAAGGAGTTTGTGAGGAGTACTTTGAGGAGATCAAAGAGGAGTATGAGGATGTCAGACAGGATCACTACGACTCTTTGAAGGTCCTGATGGTCACATGACCCGTTTCATGATGTCACGAGGTGATGATGTCATTCTATGAGTGCTGAAGCTGCTCTGTTTCTTTCAGGACCGACGCTTCTTATCTTTGAGTCAGGCCAGAGAGAAACGTCTGAGTGTGGACTGGCTCTCTCAGTCAGCACCAGGTGTGACACAAACACAGAAATGACACACTTCAGATGGCTTTGCTTTATTGGTTTGTTTTAGTTAAATGGATTCTTTTTCTGCAGCCCGGCCGCGGTTTCTCGGCACACGCGTGTTTGAATCGTACGACCTGCGGAAGCTGCTGGACTTCATCGACTGGAAACCCTTCTTTGATGTGTGGCAGCTGAGGGGCAAATATCCCAACCGTGGATACCCTAAAATATTCAAAGACAAAACTGTGGGTATGTCTGAGCATCTGGCTGTGATGTGGAGTTTTTCATCTCTTCATGTTGTTGTACAGTAGGGGCGCTCTCGCCCATTTTCCAAATTCAAACACAAGCTCTTTCTCTTTCTGATGATCATCACCATTTCATGTTTTAATGTTGATCAAAAATGTAATGATGCTCTGATCTTTCTTTTGATACAAAACATGTTCACTTCGGTCAGAGGTCATGTGAATGTCGTCCGTGTTGTGTGTTCAGGAGAAGAAGCTCGTCGTGTGTACGATGACGCTCTGAAGCTGTTACACCGTTTGGTTGACAGCGGGGGTCTTCAGGGCCGCGGGCTGGTGGGTTTCTGGCCCGCTCAGAGCTCCGGTGATGACATCCACCTGTACTCTGATGACGTCACACACTCCGTCGCAACATTCTACGGCCTCAGACAGCAGGTAACAGCTGTGACCTGGGCTTACGCATTCTTACCCAGTGAATGAATTGAATTGTACGTTGGTCTTGATTTGTCTGCGCAGGCGGAGAAGGACTCGGCGAGCTCAGAGCCGTATTTCTGCCTGTCAGATTTCGTGGCTCCTGAGGGCAGCGGTGTGCAGGATTATGTGGGCGTGTTCGCTGTGGCCGTGTTCGGTGCAGAAGAGCTCAGTCAGAGGTTTGAACGGCAGGGAGACGATTACAACAGCATCATGGTGAAAGCTCTGGCCGACCGACTGGCTGAGGTGAGATCACAACGCACGCACGCAACGTCACGTGTGTGTAGCAGAAGAAAGACGCGTGTTGTGTGTGTGTTTGACGCAGGCGTTTGCAGAGGAGCTGCACGCTCGTGTGCGCAGGGATCTGTGGGGTTACAGCGATGAGGAAGATCTGCCTGCGTCTGAACTGCACAGACTGCGGTACGAGGGGATTCGTCCGGCCGCGGGTTACCCCAGCCAACCAGATCACACTGAGAAACTCACCATGTGGAAACTGGCAGACATACGGAAGAAAACGGGTGAGAGCTGACACAGATGTGTGAAGCCATGTGGGTCTAACACATCTGATCTCTGATATATGGACATTTGTTTTTAGGGATTGATTTGACTGAATCTCTGGCCATGACCCCTGCCGCATCAGTGTCAGGACTGTATTTCTCCAATCCCAAATCATGTTACTTCTCCGTGGGAAAAATCACGAAAGAGCAGGTTTGAGTCTTCATCTCTTCTCTCTCATCATTCACACAACACAAACATCATGTAAATCTGTGTCAGGATGAGGGCTGTGCAATATGAGCAATACGTGAGCTATTTAATTCCTCAAAGTGATTTACGGTCAAAGCTTTAGGTGGATGCGGATAGTATAGTATCTATCTGGCAGGGGGATGGATGTTAGTTGGGATATACAATTATTTTGATATAAATTAAATATAAATAAATAGTTATTGTATTATTGATAGTTTTAAGCAACAATATAAGCAAATATTACTGCATGTGCGCGCGTTCATGGACTACCAGTAACTTCTTCGAGCAGTAGAGCGCCTGTAGATTATTTCTGATAACAATAAAAAGTAGTGTTACTTGGCTAAACCGTTAGATCATTTAAAAGTTTGTAAATATTTGTGATTTTTAAGTCCTACTTTGGTTTATGGAGTGTCCAACAACAAGTTTACTCACTTTCAGCTTTACAATTTGGCAGACTGCTCACATTCACACTGCATGAAATGTCATTTTAGGGTCATAGGTCAAATGAACACACAACGAGAGGCCGGTCACGTGTATACAATCAAACGGTCTATATCACAATGTGCATATGAGCAATAGTTTGCGGATAACTGAATGATTTTTATATTCGATTTGATCTGGTTGCTTGATTTTTTTGCATGAATGTTAGTGAACGTAAACTCCTGGAGGAGAGAGAATCAAGTGCCTTGCGTTTGAACTCAACCGAATGTGTTTTGGTCGGACAGGTGGAGGATTACGCGGGTCGGAAACAGATGGATGTGTCGGAGGTGGAGAGGTGGTTGGGTCCGATCCTCGGCTACGATACAGATTAAATCACTGCGGTTCAGACGGACTGAAACCTGTTCAATCTCACTTCTCTCTAGTCTCTGACTTTTACTCACAGATGAGACTTCAGAGAGATGTGACGCACAACAGCTTCTTTTCTTTCTTCTTCTGGAATCTCGTGTCGTTTTGATGCTTTGCTTCAGATTTGGGTCTAAGGGTCCAAGCTTTCCACCTTAACACAACACACATGTCTGTTCAAATTATTTTTAATTACATTTCAGTTTTTAATTCTGTAAAAGACGAGCACTTGTAGTTTTGTTTTAGGTGGATTTTATAAGTGTATAGAAAGAAAATGAGAGGGAAAAGAACAAATGTAATGATTTCTCTTTTGTCATATAACTGATAACAATGATACGGATAGTTTCAGTATTATTTTAATTCTGTACGTGTTGCACATTGAATCCTTGATAAATTTAAAGAAATATAAAACACTTAGTTCATAGTCATCAGAGAAAAGTAAACCGTGTATTTTTATACATTTGAATCGGTCATATCCACTCAGAGACATCAATTCAATTTCTGTTTTGATGTCAAACTCTTGTGAAGTTTTACGCACAATCTACAGTACACAATCTGTTCAGTAATGGTTTAACTGTGGTAAAAACTCAATGTTTGCTGTTTCCCCGTTCAGATGAACCCTGAAAAATGAGCATTATCAGATTAAACCTGTCTGTGTTTGATCTGATTATATTGTGTGTTATTCTTCTTTCTGAAACACAACACTGATGTCACATGATGGTGATGGGGCTTGTGGTTATCACACACACATAGAGGTGTGGGGGGGGGGGGGTCACGGTTTCACGTGTACCTCACATTCATAATCATGTCAGTCTTCATCACTGTACAGGTTTGGCTGGATTTGTCTGTGAAATATATCGAATATCGTGGAAATACAGGATCTTTCATTTGATTTTCACAAGTAAAATAGGCTCATAAATCATATAAATGGTCTTGTCTGAAAATCAATGTAATGTCCTCAGTAATAAATTGAAACAAAACTGTGGCAATCTTTCACAGTACAAGAGGACTAAAGACATCTCCATAAATATTTGGAATAGAAACAAAAAAAGCTCACAGATGAAAACAATTGATCAGATTCTAGTAGATGGGTGTTTTAGGGGATATTTGGTGCCATTTTAAAACAAACTCATATTAAAATATGAATCCAACATTTTACTCAAAATGTTTTTCATTAACCCTTTGTTTATTCTTAAAAACTAGCCCTATAATTACATTTTATATTAAAATATTAAATGTTCCGTTTTTTTTATTTCTGACCCTGAACTAATTTTAAACTCCATCGTCTGACAAATGTCCCGGTCCTGCAGCATCAGCACCAGTGATGCTGTAGAGGGCGTCATGACGCAGCAGATGCTCATCTGCTAAACTCCGCCCTCTGAGTATGTCAGCCGTCCAATCAGCGCGCGGCAGGATACACCCGTTACACGGCTCGAGCATCCGAGCTTCATCTGTACGGCCAGACTCTCCGAACCCGCGCCGAACCATGACGGACGGCGGAGAAGCCGAAGATGAGATCCAGTTCTTACGGACCGTAAGTACACGCGCTCGAGTGTGTCTGTCTGTGTGAGTGTGCGTGCGTGCGTGCGCGTGCGTGCGTGCGGGACTGCAGTGGTCCTGATGCTGCGGTGGTCAGTCACCGGCATCAGTCTGCGCATCACTCTGCGTGCTCGGGTGGCTCGTGGGATCAGCCCTGCATTACTCTGTTATTTCAGCCCTGTGTAATGCATACAGCATGTCAGGTGCACAATAAACACGTACAGGTGTGTGTGTGTGAACATGAAGCTCCACTGCAGACAGACAGCATCAGCACAGTCTGTTCAGTGTGATGTAATGCTGCATAAAAACTGCAGAAATGACATTATTACAGTGAAAATGTTGGATCGCATGGGTTCTGCAGCAGCAGCCAGTCAGACAGAACAACATATAATGCAACATAAACTGAACATTGGAAACACATACGTCACAAATTAAACACACTATTATTACAGTACAAAATCGCAAAATTTTCCAGACAGACATGAGGGGTTTCACAGCATGCCCACCCAGTGAAGACGATGATGACTTGAATTGAGTTTCTATTGATTATAGATGATGGAGTTGAGGATTGGGTCTTCTCATCATCTTTCATGTCATTTGTCATATTGACTTTGCATTATTATTCAAGAATGTCAGATTGTGTAGTTGACGATCAATAATAATAATAACGTGAGGTGGTTTGGTCTGTCGCTTCTTTACATTCACGAGCGTCGGCAGTGCAGATGTTGTGTGGTTGTGAGTGGGATTGATCTGTTGATTGTTCTGCCACCGGCACAAAACACTCAAATCACCGTGAATAGAGAGAAATGTGGCAGTATTGCCTTCTATAAACACCACAGCAGAAAATCATTACCAAACGTTGCATGTCCACAATGACATAGATTTTTGCCCTCAACAGTTGAAAGGCTGATGTGTATGTGTCTGGTAGATGTTCTCAAGGTTTTATTGTGTGCAGGATTTTAATAGCGTGTGCTGAATTTGTAGCATTAGTAAAAACTGCATTAACATGTAGATGAAGTTTACACTGACGCTGCAATTCAACATTTCATTTTAAACTCAAAATCTTTATTTTATTAAATACAGAAAAATACTTTGAAAGGAGATGCTCGAGTTAAACCACATTATTTTTATGACCATTACCTCCTTAAAGTTTCAATATTGAAATGCAGAAAGATTATTGTAATGTGTTGTAGTGATATTTCTTTTACTGGATTGTATTGATTTTACAGATTTTAATAAATGCATCATATAAAACAATATTTCTGTAAAGTATATTTACTTGTTTATGCAAGGTGTAGCGCGTTAGTAGTGCTGTGATTTAATCCTACACACACACACACACACACACACACACTCAGATTGTGTACCAGCAGAGAAACTGTCAATCTGACTCTCTCTCTCTTTCTCTTTCTCTCGTTCTCTCTTTTTCTCTTAATTTCAATTTAATTTCAAATGAAGTGTGCTTTATTTGCATGATAATATGTACATTTGTATTGCCAAAGCAAGTTGTACAAGTATGTAAACAACCGAAAAGAAAGACAATTATAGTAATACAATAAAATAAAATAAAGTGTGATGTATGTAGTGCAACTTAAAGTGCTTTATTATATGTGAATATCTAAAAACAGAAATAGGGTATGGTTTAATCACAGATTTACAAAAGCAAAATAACCATTGAATCAGAAG
>NC_136779.1:376856-430356 GCF_947034865.1 Barbatula barbatula | reverse complement strand
GTGCGTGCGTGCGTGCGTGTACTGTGTTATAGTGTGTGTGTGTGTGCGTACTGTGTTATAGTGTGTGTGTGTGTGCGTACTGTGTTATAGTGTGTGTGCGTGCACTGTATTATTGGTGTCACTCTGTTGACTCACTCTGTTGTGTGATTCGTCTAAAGTACCACAGAAGAGTTTTGAGTTTCTCTTGTTTCGTTTGTGAATGGCCCTCAAATAACCTACAAAAACACAACATATCAAAGCAAACAGACACACACTGCTATACATATTTCTATACACTATAGACAATCAAAAGTCATGAGATGTGTGTACTTGACTCATCTAACAATCAACAGATTTGAGATGATTGAAAATGGTTCCTGTAGCTCACTTAGCAGAGCACTGCTCTAGGCTAGCAACCCAAAGGTTGTAGGTTCGATCCCAGGGAACACATACTGATAAAAAGACATTCAGAATTTTTTTGGGGCGAGACGTTATGACCTCTTCTCTCTAACATCTGAATGAGAACTTTTTTACTTTTGATTTTATTGATTAGTCAAAGTTTTCATTCAATTATTTGTAGAGACCAATTTGCAAGATGTAAACACTGGTCCAGAAGAACTTCCGGTTTCAGTTGTATTTCTTTTTTTATCCTAACCCATACAGTATATAATTACATCCTAAAGATATTCGGTTAACATTTTAATTTGCTTTTAAATGTTCTGTTGGTTGTATTTCGCTTAAACATTTGTGTAGTGTCAAAAAACTGGAACCTGGAAGAGCGTTGTTTGCATCTCCTGAAGTGGTCGACAGCTCTTTACTGAAATGTGTTTGTGTGAAGTGTGTGAGTTGAGTTGATGTGATGTTTGCGACACCTGTTGAAGTTGATGTCAGGATAGTTACTGAACTCTCTCCTGCGAGAGCTGCGTCTGGGAAACGTGCAGAAGAAAGCATTAGCCAGCAGACACGACACCTGCTCCTGAGACAACGTCACTGATGCACACTGCTGACAACGCAGAAGACTGATTGCCTACCAGACAAGAGAAGCAGATTAGAGTTGAAACAATGCCATCTTCACTTAAACAACAGGTACATATAAGGAACATAATATCAAATGGTACACAGAAAATACACAATTCATAACAGAGGATGTTGATTTCACCTTTCAAACTTAATCTGACCGCTGTATTCATGGTGATGTTAAGAGAGAATACAATGTCTTAAAATAGTTACATGAAACTTTTTTCAAGCATTGAATATTACATCTGTATTGACTGAAAACACTGTTCCATATGTCAAATTCTCGCTGCTCCAGAAGCACATCACTTTCTCTTAGGTTTTTATTTTACATATGCAGTATAAAATCTTAAAGATGTTCTATTAACATTGAAAACATGTCTTGAGTTTTAAATGTTGTGTGTTTAGTGTTATAAAACTGAAACAGGAAGTGTTGTGACTGACAGGTGTGTATTTCCTGTGTGCTTCTGCTACCTGTGTGCAAAGACGGTCCACTCTTAACGCTAACTGAACCATTGCTGGAATCAGATCTCCAAACATCTGCTCGCATTCATCCTCCTGTAGACCCTACAGACACACAGACAAATACACACACACAGACAAACACACAGACAAACACACACAGAGACACACAGACACAGACACACACACACACACAGACAAATACACACACACAGACAAACACACAGACACACAGACAAACACACACAGACACACAGACAAACACACAGACAAACACACACAGAGACACACAGACACACACACACAGACAAATACACACACACAGACAAACACACAGACACACAGACAAACACACACAGACACACACACACACACACACACAGACACACAGAAACACACACACACACACACACAGACAGACAGACAGACAGACAAACACACACACACGCATGCACACGAACACAAAAACACACACGCAGAGACACACAGACACACACACACAGACAAATACACACACACAGACAAACACACAGACAAACACACACAGACACACACAGACACACACACACAGACACACACACACACACAGACAAACACACACAGACACACAGACACACAGAAACACACACACACAGACAGACAGACAGACAGACAAACACACACGCATGCACACGAACACAAAAACACACACGCACGCACACGCAAACACACACAAACACACACAGACAAATACACACAGACACACAGACAAATACACACACACAGACAAACACACACACACACACACACACAGACAAACACACACAGACACACACAGAGACACACACAGAGACACACACACACAGACAAATACACACACACAGACAAACACACAGACACACAGACAAACACACACAGACAAACACACACAGACACACAGAAACACACACACACACACAGACAGACAGACAAACACACACACACGCATGCACACGAACACAAAAACACACACGCACGCAAACGCAAACACACACAAACACACACAGACAAATACACACAGACACAGAGACACAGACACAGAGACACACACAGAGACACACAGACACACACAGAGACACACAGACAAACACACACAGACACACACAGAGACACACAGACACACACACACACACAGAGACACACAGACACACACAGAGACACACAGACAAACACACACAGACAAATACACACACACAGAAACACAGAAACACAGAAACACAGACACACAGAAACACACAGAGACACACAGACACACACAGAGACACACAGACAAATACACACACACAGACACACACAAACACAGACACACAGACACAAAGACACACAGAAACACAGACACACACACACAGAAACACAGACACACAGAAACACAGAAACACAGACACACAGACACACACAGAAACACACACACACAGACACACAGACACACAGAAACACAGACACACAGAAACACAGACACACAGACACACAGAAACACAGAAACACAGACACACAGACACACAGAAACACAGACACACAGACACACAAAAACACAGAAACACAGACACACAGACACACAGAAACACAGACACACAGAAACACAGACACACAGACACACAGAAACACAGAAACACAGACACACAGACACACAAAAACACAGAAACACAGACACACAGACACACAAAAACACAGACACACAGAAACACACACACACAGACACACAGACACACAGACACACAGACACACAGACACACAGAAACACAGAAACACAGACACACAGACACACAGAAACACAGACACACAGAAACACAGAAACACAGACACACAAAAACACAGACACACAGACACACAAAAACACAGAAACACAGACACACAGACACACAAAAACACAGACACACAGAAACACAGAAACACAGACACACAGAAACACAGACACACAGACACACAAAAACACAGACACACAGACACACAGACACACAGACACACAGACACACAGAAACACAGAAACACAGACACACAGAAACACAGACACACAGACACACAGACACACAGACACACAGACACACAGAAACACAGAAACACAGACACACAGAAACACAGACACACAGACACACAGAAACACAGAAACACAGACACACAGACACACAAAAACACAGACACACAGACACACAAAAACACAGACACACAGAAATGTTTGTACATTATCCCTCTTATTACACAGCTGCGTGTAATAAGAAAACTGGACATAAAATGTGAATGTGAAAAATGTTATTAGCTGATTTGTACAGAATGCAGACCTTATGTGAGGAAAAGACGTTTACTTTCGGTTTTAAAGTGAGAAACGACGTTCAAATGTCACAAACAGGCTCATTTGTAAATATAATGTCATGTATGTTATAATAATTTTCTGTGTCATATTAAACTACAAGGTGTTGTTAGTTTTTAGGGGTCGGAATGTCACGACTGGCCAATCAGAATCAAGCTTTCAAATGAGCTGTGAAATAAATTGAAGTATAGTTAAAGGGATACCATTTACCAAAATGAAAATCATGTCTTTATTTCCTCTCCTTAGAGTTGTAGGACAAAATACTTTTTGAACACAAATGAAGATATTTTGAAGAATGTACACAGTTCTGGGCCACTTTTGACCACCGTTGTATTTTGTCCTACTATGGGAGTCAATGGGGGTCGTGATCTGTCTAGTTATGAGCATTCTTCCAAATATCTTTCTCTGTGTTCATCAGAACAAACACATTTATACAGATGTGGAACAACTCTAAGGAGAGGAAATGAAGACAGAATTTTTCTATGTATGTATAATATTGTTTTGAAACGGGGCTCACACAAACAAACCTCTACCTCCCCCGCCCACATTTATTAATGTTTTCACTTTACAGGCCGCACACGCCAGGCTGAGATTCATATAGTCAACACGGAACTTCAGAAACACTGGATTCTGACACTAATGAGGAAGAGAAATGCAGACGTTGATGATAGCTGTCTAAAGACACCACAAACAGCCGGTAAACTCCCACAGTCCATCTCGCCTCAAACACAATCAGACATTTATGACACGCGCCTGGCGTCAGTCAGTCGTATTTACGATCACAAATGCTGCCATGTGTCAGAATGATCAATGGAAGGAGCAATTTCATCAAGGACTTCATCTGATTAAAACACTTCCCGGAACAAATGCAGATGAGGACGAGCCTGGGACACTTTGGTATCAACGACCCCTCAGAGATCCGGGAAGGGTCATGAAGCAAAGCTGCCAGGTGACATCACGAAAGGAGAAATGAACGAGAGCAAGACATCGGCCAGCTTAATTTAAATGTGTCTGACTTCATCTCAGCATGAAACTTTCAGAAAAACAAACAAGCCCACCACAAGCGTCCATCAAGAGCACAGCCCCTCCCTCAAACCTGGCACAGAGCTGTCAATCAAAGCACGGATGCAAAGAGAGACATTCAGAGGTTTAGAAGCAGTGAGACAGTTCTCTGTCCATCACAAACAACACCGGCACGAAACATACCGCTGTGATATAATCAAACCCACTGACTGTCACGTTTATTCAATTACTACAAAACAACATTTTCATAAATACACAAGAGATAAGAAAACTTTGTTGTTTTATAAAATCATGTAGCAACTTCTATCTAATCAAATAAAAACTGTTTTCTATAGAAGCTCGACTGCAAATGACATCCAATAAAATTCTGACATCATCACACAAACAAACACAAAGCCAGTCGGCCAATACAGTGAGCTGTTTACATTCAGAACTCTCATCCAAATAATAGCAACATCTTCTGCCTCATACACAACTTTTCTTTCTTATATCACATCACCATCTAATCTCTTTTTCAGCATTTCTCAAACATAGGAACCATTCAGAAACACATCAGAGCTGAAAGAGAAATCCCTGCAACGGTTTCATGCATCTAAAAAGCACATTCAACACCTCTGTTTGGGTGGAAATAAAGAATAAATTCACATTTCTCACATCTCAACTCTATCTCCATGTTAAACAAGACCAAAATAAAGCACAGAGGAATTCACAGAGATCTGAATCTTGCTCTTTATTTTATTGATCTCTGTGTTCTTCGTGTTCATTCATTACAAGTATTGATTGATGGGTTGTAACCATTCAAAGGAAAACAAAGTGTTTTATGACAACTGGTGTCATTAATAACCACAGATCAATAGGGAAATGTTCCTGTTTAGTGATTCATGACTGGTGATGTTAAGAGGCGTGTGGGTCACGTGAGATATGAACTGTGATTCAGTGTTTAACTCTTGAGCGTTTGTGTGTTTTACCTTACAGTATAAGTCCAGCGCTGTAAAGTCCCAACCCTTTGCTTGAGCTGTATTATACTTTAATATGGCATCCTAAACAGACATGTTTGTCATGGGTTAACAATTCTCACCGCTGACATTTTGCTGCCATCAAATGGACAAAAGCAGGCAGTACAACACACATGCTACCCAAATAAACTTTTATTGTCCTTCTTTACTTAAGCGGATTAAACTAAACCTTTCATGACTATATTTCAATCTTACTGAGGACCTGAGGTTTAACCTATTAAACACACAATAAACAAAGCACTTACCTTTAAATCCTCACATGAGCTGAATGACTTCTGTAAGACTCGATTTATTATTACCCACCGGCTCTCAAGAGTCTGAAAACATACAGAACCTTAGAAAAGTCATTAAAACAACAACACTAAAGACTTCACCTCCGTCAACATCATCATCGTCTGCGTGTGTGTCTGACCGAGTTCTGTCCGGGGAACAGGTTGTGTTTGGAGCAGGGCATCTTCACATGTTCAGTATCCCAGCAGTCAAACGCTTTATCTGGAGAGGGATACGGCACTGGAACCTTTCCAGGATGCAACAGGTCAGTCTGACAAATTAAGTGAAATTTCCAACACCATTACACAGTGATATAAAGCCAGAAGACCACATGAGTGACATGAAGCTTTTGTGTGTGTGTGTGTGTGTGTGTGTCAGTAAACTCACCCGAATCATCACTGTGTGTGTGTTTGTGGGTTTCAGGCGGGTTAAAGGACCGCTGCACGCTGGCGCCCTCTGCAGCTCATCGAGAGGAACACCCAGCCAAGTGACGTCACTGCTGATGCTCCTCCCACTCAATACTGGAGCTGGTTTCCT
This sequence comes from Barbatula barbatula, assembly GCF_947034865.1. NCBI lineage: Eukaryota > Metazoa > Chordata > Actinopteri > Cypriniformes > Nemacheilidae > Barbatula > Barbatula barbatula. Next base: position 423,732 of record NC_136779.1, on the reverse strand, counting down.
GTAATGACATGATCCTTATCAAGGAGGAGCACATTAAACATAATCAGAGTGGCTTTAAAGGTCCTGTGAGTGATTTTAATTGTTTTGCTCACTTCCCTCAGATCAGATCAGATCAGATCATCTCTCCCGACACACGACAAACTGAAGCCGTCACAAAATCCATTTATATTTCAGTGATGTCTGTCTGGTAGTACAGACACTTAGGGAGGGTTTCCTGGACAGGGATTGTCTTAAAGGGACAGTTCAACCGAAACTACAAATTCTGTCCTCATTTAGTCACCCTGCAGTTGCTCCTAATCTGTGTAAATGTCTTTGATCACAGAGAAAGATTTTTGGAGGAATGCTTGTAACCAACCAGTTCTTGGCCACCATTGACTACCAAAGTTCTAGGACAAATGACAACATCTGTCAAAAGTGCCCCAGTCACGCAGATCTTTATTGCCAGGGCGTCAGAACGCAATGTCATTTCAGAGACTTCACACAGAGGTGCTACACTACATGAATGATGCAGGGAAGACAAAACATGTAAAGTGAAGTTCTGAGTACACACATTATTGCCCAGTCCAGTGCAAAAGTGAAATCCCTTGGTTCAGAGACTGGATGGCTCTTGGATGATAACTTTTGGAAAATTTAGAAGAACTTTAGAGTAAATGATGACAGAATGTTTACTTTTGGTAGAACTGTGACCATAAGTCAGGACTAGGCCCAAGTTAAATAAGGACATTTTTACAAACATGCCTTACAAAAAACATCCCTGCTGTGTATTTTATGTATTTTAGTCTCTGGGACACCTGCCCGTAATGTGTAATAGTCTTAAAGAAGACACCACAGACAACTCACACGTGAGATCTCCAGAAACCTCTGACCCATGAGCTCCTCCTCCTCATCATCATCATCATCCTCCACAGTTCTGTCAGATTCTATAAGAGCGATCATTCTGGCCTTTAGGACCTTTATGCTATACTGGTACACTACTGTTTATATACTCATACTAGTGTAGTAGTGTAGTTACATGTTAAAGCAGGATTGATTACAGCAATACAAACCACAGCAACGCGCAGAAGACCGAAGCCAAAGATCACAAGAACACCAGCGACAGACACATTATATATCACACACATCCTCATGAAACACACAAACACTTGTTTACCTTCCGAATGATTCACTTTCACTTTCTGAATCACAACTGAAGCACCTACAGGATCAACTAAGAATTAAACCCTAACTGTATTCTTGGATCATATGTGTGTGCGCTGGATTTAATGGGCAAGTTTTCTGTTTGACCCCAAATGGTTCAGAATGAAACGGGGTACAGTGTGTGTCATGTCTGTACAGTATCAAAGTGCCGCTTCCTCCGAGCACATCATCGCGTGATCGCTATACTCACTTTCTATTATCGGTTTTCAGTGGGAGGAAGTGTGTGATTCTGTGCGCGTTTAATGGAGTTTGATCTGATCTCAGGACAGAAGCATCTCTGCTCGACTGTGATGATGTGGACGCAGCGGCTTGTGTTCGGGTGTCATCGGGGCTTTCTGGACTCTCGTCGGGTTCGGGGTCTGTGTGGGTCACGTTGGGTTTCTTTAAGAGCCAGTGATCCAGAGAGTTCTGTGCTCTTTTACCTCTGGAGCTTCTCATCGGATTCTGTATGTTGTGATCGGACCGTGAATCTGATGTTTGCTCTACACATGCACTCCTGTTTCACGTAAATCGTGTAACGCTGTCTGACATTACAATTCACTCTGATGAACTATTAGTATTTCTTCAGTGGTGCTGGAATTATTACATGTTTCTCTACATCAAACCACACGTGCACATATTGTACGGGATATGATTTCCTGTTTTCATGACCCGCTGCGCATGCGCAGACAACACGGAGATGCGTCACAACACCACGTGACGTGAGAAAGCGCTTCTTGTCGGTTTGATCGGTGTTGAACGTCACAAACTCAAGTGCAGTGCGAACACAGAAGGGAATATAACCGTCATTCATTCGTCTTTATCTCGATCTAGGACGATATCAGCTTTGCAGAGTCTAGAAAGTGGGAAATCTTTAGCAAGACAAGATATTTTAAATGAAACATTACAGAAGCTATATAACATAAAGCACTTAGGGATAAAGGTGAGTTTTCTGTGGGTTCCAGCCCATGTCGGAGTAAAGGGAAATGAGGAAGTAGATAAACTGGCAAAGGAGTCTTTGAAAGATCATGAGATCAACATCAGAGTTCAGATGAGTAAAGCAGAAATTAAGGGGATGATCGGGACTGAAATGAAAAAGAGGTGGCAGAGTTTATGGGATAATGAAATAAGAGGAAGACACATGTATAGCATACAAAGAAACGTGGGGGTGGAAAGAACAACTATAAATAACAGGAAAATGGATGTGATAATTACAAGATTACGTATTGGGCATACTTCACTAAACCAAAGTCTACATAAAATAGGAAAACACGAAACTGGTAATTGCAATAAATGTGGAGATTCTGAAACAGTAAAGCATATATTACTAGAATGTATAGCATACAATAGAGAAAGACTCGAATTAATTCAGTCACTAAAGGATAGGGGTGTAAGCAATTATTCACTAAAGGAATTATTAGGAGAAGGAACAAATTATGAAATACACGAGAAATTATTAAAATTTATTAAGGATACAGAACTGGTAAATAAGATATAATTGATATATATATTTATATATATATATTTATTCAACCAAGTCGTGCTCCATACTCCAACCCAGTAGGTGGCGGAAATGCACCTTTAGTTGGTTGCCAACCGCCATATAAACATCAGAAGAAGAAGATCTAGGACGAGCCTTTGATCGCGCGAGTGGAAAGCCTATCTAGTGTCCCCCGCTACGGAATGTCTCGCGCGTGTCTCTGTGTCCTGTGCGGTTTACCGGCAGCGGGAAAGTCGCGCCTCGCGGAGGTGCTGCGGGGTCGCGCGCGGAGCCGCGGGTGGGAGACGCTGCTGGTGACGTATGACGAGTTGATAGAGGCGCGCGACTGGCGCGAGGTGACCTGTTCTCTAGTAACGTTTGATATACATTCATTTGATGTTCACGAAAGGCTTCACATATCTTGAAAATGCTCTGAATGTCCCGGCGGTGTCGTCAGTTTGCATCTCTGCTCTAGGAAGTCAAATACAGAACACAAACCAATGCTGAACGGCTTTTATTGTGAAAGAAGAAGGTCTGTCATTATTAGTATATGTGATTAAGGAGAGGAGCCTTGGACTGTGACGTCATCTCCTGTTGTCTAGTTTGAGCACAGCATGATCGTCATCAATGTGTGTTTCTCCATCAGGACGAGTGGAAGCAGCAGAGGAAGACCGTTCTGACCTGTCTGGAGAGATTCCTGCATCAGACACACACGCACACTGACCTCACGCACACACAAACTGACCTCACGCACACACACACTGACCTCACGCACACACACACTGACCTCACGCACACACACACTGACCTCACGCACACTGACCTCACGCACACACACACTGACCTCACGCACACACAAACTGACCTCACGCACACACAAACTGACCTCACGCACACACACACTGACCTCACGCACACTGACCTCACGCACACACAAACTGACCTCACGCACACACACACTGACCTCACGCACACACACACTGACCTCACGCACACACAAACTGACCTCACGCACACACACACTGATAATGACATGTGGATGCAGATGCAGGTGCAGCAGAGCCGCTCTCACACACACACACAGCCTCTCCTCGTGCTGCTGGATGATAACTTCTATTATCAGAGCATGAGATACCAGATCTACCAGCTCGCCAGAAAGTGTATGTGCTCTTCAGTTTCTGACATCATCAAGTTTTCACATCAATGTTTCTGACATGTATGTTTTTTACATGAGGAAAGACTCCACGGGCTTCTGTCAGGTGTTGGTACGGTGTGCGTTTGAGGTTTGTCTCCAGAGGAACCAGTGCAGATCTCTTCGTGTTCCTGATGAAGTGATGCTCCAGATGTCTGAACGCATGGAACCTCCAAACAAGAGCAGAAACTCTTGGGAGCAGAAGAGCCTGACGGTGGACAGCACACACAGCGTCACGGATGAAGACGTGTAGGTCAAACACACAACCGCTTCACTAGAGACATGCTTGAATCATACGACACTTAAGATTCTTAAGACTTGATTTATTTTTCTCTCTTTCACCTAAAGGCAGACGCTGATGGATTTGTTGCAATCTGCCATGGAAAATCCTTTGAGGCCCTTCCAGGACGACAGCCAGCAAAAGGTCTCCTGACTAACATCCAAAAACATCAAGTACCTTCACCAAGGGTTCTGTAGATTACATTAATATTGCTTTTATTAGGATCAGAAATACCATGTACTGTGCTGTATTCTTCCTGGTTTTGTGTTTCTTTCCTGTAAAGCTGCTTTGAAACATTGTAAAACGCTATAGAAATAAACTTGATTTGAATGTTATTATGAGGAACTGTCTTCAGCTCTGACTCTGTTCATCTGAATCTGTTTTAGGAGGCAGACAGACAGATTTGTGCAACTAACGTTCTCCACCGAGCTGATCAGATGTGCAGGAGACTCATTTCTCAGGCTATGACATCAGCTCGTGGTACGAACATCACAGTCATCACAATGTCTTATGTCTGAAGTACATCTCATGTGTCATGTCATTGCAGAAAAACAGGCATCTTCAGATGTTTTAAAGGTTCTTGCTAAGGAACTGAATGAGCTGAAGACACATTTTCTGCAAGAGCTGCAAAAGGAAATCCTTCATCAAATGTGTCTGTGCCCGGAGGAGCCGATGAACACAGAGAAACTTCTGATGACAGCAGCGAAAGTGTTTGAGCGAGATACACAACATTGTGTACAAGCACAACTAAAACAGAGATTTTCATGAATCGTTTTTGAATGACAGAACCGTTTGTTTCAGTGGCCTACAGCAGCAGACATCACCAGTTTTGAATTATTAACCTTTCAGCTATGCAAGTAAAAACATTTAAGTAAAGTGATATTAACATTTGTTGTGTACATAACCCTCTTTAATAAAGTAAATGTGAAGTATTAATACAAATATGAATGTAACCAGGCTTGAAAATATAAAAGTGTTTTTGTGATCATTGACTGCTACTGGGCTCGACTGCTGCGTTGGAATCTTCTATTGAGTACGCCTCCTGGTATTCTATAGTCTTTGGCATCAGATTGATCACCGTGTGTTCATGTAGATGACACATTCAATCGTTCCAGAAACAGCAAAGTGTCTGCCATCTTGAAACGGGATTTAAACTATAATTATACATAAAAAACTTCAATTACTACATTTACATTCTTGGATTGTGATACTGGTTTGTTGAAAATTGAAAATACATCAAATACGTCTAAAATAGTTTTGTGTGTGTGTGTTGTAATTGCATGATTATGTATTGTAATTGTACTATTACTTGTATATATTTTAAATTCCATTGACATATATAATACCTGTCTGCTGGATATCACGCCACCGCCATATTGGTCAGGGCATAATCCCACTATAAACATTTACTTGTATCCAAAGCAACTTACAGAAAGCTCAGGGAGCAATAAGCGATATGTCATAAAAGAGCAATAGTACAATAGGTGCTAATAGAAAGATACTAGTTTCAACAAAAGCCAGAAAACTTCCTGTTGCGAGAAGAGGGTACTTTCTTCTCATTTGTCGGTCAAGTATTCACAGAAGAGGTGTGTTTTAAGTATTTTTTTTAAGGTTGTGAGTGATGTGGTTGATTGGACCGAGTTAGGAAGAATGTTCCACCAGGAAGGAGTTGTGAAGGAGAATGAGTGGGAAAGAGATTTAATGCCCTTATGAGAAGACAGTACAAGGCAAAAAACTACTTAAAACACACCCTAACCCTAAATGAAAAAAAAACACTAACCCTCTTCTCTCAACAGGTAGTGGTCTAGCTTTTGTTGAAACTAGTAACTTTGTATTAGCACCTATTGTACTATTTGTATGACAAATCTTTGTATGACATATTATTGCTCCCCGAACTCTTTGTAAGTCTCTTTGGATAAAAGCGTCTGCTAAATGTAAATGTAAAGGCGCCGCTGGTTTGCTGAACGCAGGATTCTTGATGGGGTGTCGAAGTGTAGTAGGTTGTGAAGGTTCTTGATGGGGTGTAGTAGGGTGTGAAGGTTCTTGATGGGGTGTCAAAGTGTAGTAGGGTGTGAAGGTTCTTGATGGGGTGTAGTAGTATAGTAGGGTGTGAAGGTTCTTGATGGGGTGTAGTAGGGTGTGAAGGTTCTTGATGGGGTGTAGTAGTGTAGTAGGGTGTGAAGGTTCTTGATGGGGTGTAGGAGTGTAGTAGGGTGTGAAGGTTCTTGATGGAGTGTAGTAGGGTGTGAAGGTTCTTGATGGGGTGTCGAAGTGTAGTTGGGTGTGAAGGTTCTTGATGGAGTGTAGGAGTGTAGGAGGGTGTGAAGGTTGTTGATGGTGTGTAGTAGTATAGTAGGGTGTGAAGGTTCTTGATGGGGTGTAGGAGTGTAGTAGGGTGTGAAGGTTCTTGATGGGGTGTAGTAGTGTAGTAGGGTGTGAAGGTTCTTGATGGGGTGTCGAAGTGTAGTAGGGTGTGAAGGTTCTTGATGGGGTGTAGTAGTTAGTAGGGTGTGAAGGTTCTTGATGGGGTGTAGTAGTATAGTAGGAAGTGAAGGTTCTTGATGGGGTGTAGGTAGTAGGGTGTGAAGGTTCTTGATGGGGTGTAGTAGTATAGTAGGGTGTGAAGGTTCTTGATGGAGTGTAGGAGGGTGTGAAGGTTGTTGATGGGGTGTAGTAGTATAGTAGGGTGTGAAGGTTCTTGATGGGGTGTAGTAGTGTAGTTGGGTGTGAAGGTTCTTGATGGGGTGTCGAAGTGTAGTTGGGTGTGAAGGTTCTTGATGGGGTGTAGTAGTGTAGTAGGGTGTGAAGGTTCTTGATGGGGTGTCGAAGTGTAGTAGGGTGTGAAAGTTCTTGATGGGGTGTCGAAGTGTAGTAGGGTGTGAAGTTTCTTGATGGGGTGTCGAAGTGTAGTAGGGTGTGAAAGCTCTTGATGGGGTGTCGAAGTGTAGTAGGGTGTGAAGGTTCTTGATGGGGTGTAGGAGTGTAGGAGGGTGTGAAGGTTGTTGATGGGGTGTAGTAGTATAGTAGGGTGTGAAGGTTCTTGATGGGGTGTAGTAGTGTAGTTGGGTGTGAAGGTTCTTGATGGGGTGTCGAAGTGTAGTTGGGTGTGAAGGTTCTTGATGGGGTGAAGTAGTGTAGTAGGGTGTGAAGGTTCTTGATGGGGTGTCGAAGTGTAGTAGGGTGTGAAAGTTCTTGATGGGGTGTCGAAGTGTAGTAGGGTGTGAAGTTTCTTGATGGGGTGTCGAAGTGTAGTAGGGTGTGAAAGTTCTTGATGGGGTGTAGTAGTGTAGTAGGGTGTGAAGGTTCTTGATGGGGTGTCGAAGTGTAGTAGGGTGTGAAGGTTCTTGATGGGGTGTCGAAGTGTAGTAGGGTGTGAAAGTTCTTGATGGGGTGTAGAAGTGTAGTAGGGTGTGAAGGTTCTTGATGGGGTGTAGTAGGGTGTGAAGGTTCTTGATGGGGTGTAGTAGGGTGTGAAGGTTCTTGATGGGGTGTTGGAGTGTAGTAGGGTGTGAAGGTTCTTGATGGGGTGTCGAAGTGTAGTAGGGTGTGAAGGTTCTTGATGGGGTGTAGTAGTGTAGTAGGGTGTGAAGGTTCTTGATGGGGTGTCGAAGTGTAGTAGGGTGTGAAGGTTCTTGATGGGGTGTAGAAGTGTAGTAGGGTGTGAAGGTTCTTGATGGGGTGTAGTAGTGTAGTAGGGTGTGAAGGTTCTTGATGGGGTGTCGAAGTGTAGTAGGGTGTGAAGGTTCTTGATGGGGTGTAGAAGTGTAGTAGGGTGTGAAGGTTCTTGATGGGGTGTCGAAGTGTAGTAGGGTGTGAAGGTTCTTGATGGGGTGTAGTAGTATAGTAGGGTGTGAAGGTTCTTGATGGGGTGTAGTGGTATAGTAGGGTGTGAAGGTTCTTGATGGGTTGTAGTAGTATAGTAGGGTGTGAAGGTTCTTGATGGGTTGTAGTAGTATAGTAGGGTGTGAAGGTTCTTGATGGGGTGTCGAAGTGTAGTAGGGTGTGAAGGTTCTTGATGGGGTGTATTAGTGTAGTAGGGTGTGAAGGTTCTTGATGGGGTGTCGAAGTGTAGTAGGGTGTGAAGGTTCTTGATGGGGTGTAGTAGGGTGTGAAGGTTCTTGATGGGGTATCGAAGTGTATTAGGGTGTGAAGGTTCTTGATGGGGTGTAGAAGTGTAGTAGGGTGTGAAGGTTCTTGATGGAGTGTCGAAGTGTAGTAGGGTGTGAAGGTTCTTGATGGGCTGTAGTAGGGTGTGAAGGTTCTTGATGGGGTATCGAAGTGTAGTAGGGTGTGAAGGTTCTTGATGGGGTGTAGAAGTGTAGTAGGGTGTGAAGGTTCTTGATGGGGTATAGTAGTGTAGTAGGGTGTGAAGGTTCTTGATGGAGTGTCGAAGTGTAGTAGGGTGTGAAGGTTCTTGATGGGGTGTCGAAGTATAGTAGGGTGTGAAAGTATGCCGGTGCAGATCCAGTGATAGTCCTGTAGGCAAACATCAGTGACTTGAATCTGATCCGGGCTCCAACAAGTAGCCAGTGGAGAGAGATGAAAAGGGGGTCACATGAGCCCTTTTGGGCTGTTGGAAGATGAGGCGGGCTGCTGCGTTCTGAACCAGCTGAAGTGGTTTGATAGCCTTTGCAGGACGACAAGCAAGGAGAGCATTGCAGTAGTCCAACCTTGAGATGACCAGGGCCTGGACAAGGAGTTGTGCCGCTTGTGCCGCATGCTCAAACACGAGTGAATTGTGGAGGGACATGAGAAATTTGTACCATTTATATATCGAACCATTGAAATGCGTTTAGAAATGTAAAAGTGATTGTGCTTTTAATGACAAAAACCTCAGCTCTCCCGTTCACTTCTTTGAGTTTAGTGGGCTTTTCTCCTACCTAATATGGCGGTGTCGTTGACGTAACGCAGAGCGGCTAATGCCACGTTGTTCCATTTATTTATTAATTTTTTTTATTCAAGAAATGTCTTACAAAAGTGCAAAGATACATTCCTAAGAATCTAGAACATTTCCGAAATGCATATAATAAACAACATTTACACCAACATAGGACAAAAAAGGAAATAAAACAAATATATATATATATAAAAATAATAAACTGCAGAAATATAAATCATGGTACATGAAAAATCTCATCATATTTTTTCAAAAGAGATGTACATTTTCTATTATCAATTGTTCTTAGTGATTTGATTAAATATTTTACTTCACATATGAAATTGATAAATTTATATTTTCTCAAGAAACCTTTGTTTGTGAAAGTAAAACTTTGCCACAAGGATAAGGAAGTTAACATTAGATTCAAAAGATTTGTTTGGGTTTTCAAAAAGACAGATTACATCCTTTATGCATAGATTACTGACCATATTAACTTTAGAAAAACAATAAGAGCAATTGAAAATTGAAGAGACATTACAAGAAAAAAAATAATTTCAACCTCATTATTCCAGAAGTTGCATGTATCAGATAAATAACAGTATTTAGACAAAAGTGCGTTACAAGGTTATATATTATGCAACATTTTAAAATGCACTTCTTTAATCTTATTGGGTATACAATATTCTAATGCCGCGTTGTTGAATTATAAAAGTCTGTATTCGTGACGCAGAAGCGTAATTGCGTCATCACGCTTGTGATTGTGACGCAGAGGCACAATGGCGGCGTCCGCTATCAGAATGCTGCGCCAGGTGAGAGTCAAAAACAAACTACTACAGAAAACAAGACACTTCACGTTGATCTCAGTAAATAAACCTACAGAAAACATCATCGGTGTAATACTCACTGCTTATTATTTACTCACGTTACGTAACAAATAAACTTGACCGCAGGGACAGTGACAAAAACAAATGTTAACCCCAGAGAGATGTTTGTCTAATGTTGCGTCTCACTGACTAGCAATTAGTTGGGACTAACGAGTCTTACATTTCATATTTCAATTAGTTCAATTGAGCTTTTTTGTGTTACTGATTTAAATAAGTTTTGATCAGTCTTGAAGAATTGTTTTTGATGTGGAACTTCTAAGACTAGACTAAGCAGTTTATGCAACTGGCCGCTGACCTTCTCGTCATTGTGCACGTGCTCAGATGCGTGACTGCGAGTAATGTGTAACAGTGTGTGGTTTGTGTGTGTTGTGCAGGTGGGCAGGCAGGTGAGTCGCTCCCGTGCAGCTGTGAGACTCTTGTGTTCACACACACACAGATGTGAGAGCACCGGTGGTTTTCCTCCACTGCAGAGCTGCTCACAGGAGGAGGCCATGATGAGAGACGCAGGTATACATCAAGCTGTCAGTCAAACACATTCTCGCTGCGCAGCACAACCTAAAGCCGTGACGTGTTCTTTTCTCCATCAGTGAAGAAGTTCTCTCAGGAACGCATCGCACCGCTCGTGTCCAAGATGGATGAAAACTCTGCGATGGACGCAGAAGTGATCAGCTCTCTCTTTGAGCAGGGCGTGAGTATCTGCTGTCATGATGTGAACTCTCTGCCGTTCTCTTTGCACACTTCATGAGCTTCTATACTGTGTTCTGCAGTTAATGGGCATAGAGATCGGAACAGAATACGGCGGCACAGGTTCCACCTTCTTCTCGTCCATGCTGGTGATTGAGGAGCTGGCGAAGGTCGACCCGTCTGTGGCTGTGCTGTGTGACATTCAGAACACGCTCATAAACACCCTGCTGGCAGACCTGGGCACCAAGGAGCAGAAGGAGCGATATCTCCCTCGACTTGCCAACGACACGGTGCTCGAGCCGTCCCTTGACGTCACTGCTGTAAATGTGAACCAGTTTTCTGCCGAGCGATGGTGACCTTGTCTGTTTTTGTCGACAGGTCGGCAGCTTTTGCTTGTCAGAGGCAGAGTCGGGCAGTGACGCTTTCTCTCTGAAGACTAAAGCAGAGAAACAGAAAGACTACTACATCATCAACGGTTCGAAGATGTGGATCAGTAACGCAGAACATGCCGGAGTATTCTTGGTCATGGCCAACGCAGACCCCGCTGCTGTTAGTAACCACAGAATATTCCGTTTTTATTGACTCAAGCATGCATGCAAGTATTTTAAGTGTTCTTTGTTTAGCATTGGCCCGCTGAATTGTGTTTGGTTAATAAACTTTAAAAACGTGTTTGTGTACTTGCGTGTGTGTTTTTCACAGGGTTACAGAGGCATCAGCTGTTTCATAGTGGACAGAGAAACAGATGGACTTCATATTGGCAAGAAGGAAAATAAATTGGGTCTGCGAGCTTCATCCACGTGCGCTCTTAGTTTCGACAATGTGAAGGTACAAACTCAAAGCAGCTGTGATGACTCGGACATTTCACTGGTTAAACACGTCTAATGTGATGTGATCTACTGCAGGTTCACGAGAAGAATGTTTTGGGAAAGATCGGTCACGGTTATAAATACGCCATCGGAATGCTAAATGGGGGCAGGATCGGTATCGCAGCACAGGTGTGTTCTGGGTTTATGTCCGTTTCTCTTGCTGTATATGAAGTGATGAATTAATATGTGCTATGATTCTAGATGCTCGGTCTGGCTCAAGGGTGTTTCGATCACACGGTTACATACACCAGGCAGCGTGTTCAATTCGGCAAACGGATCTTTGACTTCCAGGTAGAGTTGTTGTTGTGTGTCTTTGCGCTCACTGAAGCGTTTGAAGTGGATTTGATTTCTGCTGTCTGATCTCAGGGGATGCAGCATCAGATCGCTCATGTGGCCACTCAGCTGGAAGCCGCTCGGCTGTTGACCTATAACGCGGCTCGGCTGAAGGAGGCGGGACGTCCGTTCATCAAAGAGGCCTGCATGGCCAAATACTTCGCCTCTGAGGTCAGTCCAGTTTTGAAACATGTGATCACCTGCCTTACCCTCCAATTCCTTTTGCCATACACTTTGTATTCACTGCATCTGCCTATGATATTTATTCTCAGTGTGAGTGCTTTGGTTGGTAAACAAAAGAAAAATGACCAATTTAAAGTGGTCCAAAAAACTGCAACCCACTCAGAGTTCTTCCCACAACTGCATTTTCTCAAGAGCCCAATAGTGTTGGAAAAAACTGTGAGCCTGTCAGCACTGGCTCAGTGAGCCCTTGTCATCTGTAAACAGAGATGTGTTTGATGAGCGTCTGTGTGATTTCAGGTGGCCACACTCACTACATCAAAATGCATCGAGTGGATGGGTGGGGTGGGTTTTACTAAAGATTATCCAATCGAGAAATATTACAGAGATTGTAAAATAGGTGAGTGAATCTGAGTCTGTCCTACAGGAATGAGTTTGATGAAAGCGCACTGATGTGACATTTATTCCTCAGGAAGCATTTATGAGGGAACAACAAACATTCAGCTGAGCACAATGGCAAAGTTGATCGATCGAGAGTTCAACTCCTAAATTCCCCATCAACCCACAGTGTGTGAAATACTGTTCTTCAAACACTCACTCTCTCACGGCACATTCTGGATGTTCCTGCATATCTGTTTAGTCTGTTGAGATCTGTTACAAATACAGTGCAATAACAGTGATAATGTCGTAGGTATGTTACAATAATGATTTAATTTCTAATCATATTAACGTGTTTATGATCAATTTTGTGCCTTCTTGATAAGATGTTCTTGCATTGAGATTGTTGTCAGGATGTGATCATCTCTTTGTGTGTTTATAAGAGCTATTCTACAGAATTTTGGTCCAAAGTCAGAGTTGAAAATATCTTGAAAAATAAATTGCCAGAATTTTTTGTATGCATATTGTAGGATATCAAAGGTACACATTTCTAGTAACTGTAGTTAATTTTCACATTGCCATTTACATTGAGTCATTTAGAAGACGCCTTTATCCACAGTGACTTACAGAAAGTTCAGGGAGCAATAAGCGATATGTCATACAAAGAGCAATAGTACAATAGGTGCTAATACAAAGATACTAGTCTCAACAAAAGCCAGAACACTACCTGTGGAGAGAAGAGAGAGAGGGCTAGTGTACTTTATTTCAGAAAGTTTTAGAATTTTGTCACTACCGAAACACAATATTTAATAAGAATGATTGTATATTGACCTATTAAGATCTTGTTTAAACCTACATACAAATATAGTTTAAGCTATTTAAAAAAAAGTTTTCACAAGTAAATCAATAACATTTACAATTAAACTATATTTAAAATTTACTTTATGATATGTTGTATTTTGTATGGAAGCCCGTTTCTGCTAAGGTTGGGATTTTTTTTATTAGTATCTCATAATAATGACTTACGTATGTCAAAATAATGAGAAACTAAGTCATTATTTTGACATACTAATTCAAAAAATATTCCCAACCCTGGCGGAAACGGGCTTCCATAGACTTCTGAACACATTTACTTCAAGCGAATAAAACCGATCTGATCTAATAAACGACTAGAGAGAGTGACACCCTAACCTTAGTCTTGATCCCAAATAGAGGTGTGGCTAAAATCAGGCTCAGCCAATGGACTAAAAGAGTCTATCGGTAGTGACATGAGAATGCGGAACACATTTTTAACAAAGTGTAATCATTTGAAAATAAAATAAATATATTTTTAACTTGATATATTTAAACTGAAATATTTGAATATAATTAGCATGAGTTGAAATGTAGGGGTTTGTGTTCGGGACAGCCATCTCCCAATTGAAATTGCCCAATAGATGAAGATTTTATATATATTAAGGTTACTGATAATTGATTTTAAATATTATTGTAGGTTTGAGAATGGAAGGACATTTTAGATTTGAATAATTGAATGCTTTTTAAATTTGTGTTTTACTTTTTTATGCGGTACAGCAGTTTGCACTAATTCTGTTATGGCCCATAAATAAATGTGTTATAGTGTGACAGACACTGATGGGATGTGTTTTCAGCAGCAGGTGTCAGTAGAGCTCTACTCCTCTCAACATCTTCTGTGAGTTTATTTTTTCGGTGTCATCAATTCAAAGACCAAACATACTGTTGAGGAATAATGCTGCTGAATATGAGGTTCATGAGACATGTAGCATGTAGAATAAATATGATGGAAGTGAAATCACACTTTACAATGTTCACCTCTGTATTATTAATATGAACATATAATCATTCTCTCTCTTAATTTCAGTCTATATACATCATTGGGATTACGAATATAGTCATGATGTTTGTTGCTAATGTATGAGCAGAAATGATCATTACATTATTTACATGGTATCTTTTATCTGTGCTGTTTCTAAATATTCAAAATAAAGGAACAAAATGAAGTGTCAGTTTAGATATTTGAATAATAATCGTTTTTATCCAAAAAAAACATTTAATTAGCAGATGAACGCAGATCAGTTTTATCAGATAAACCGGTGATTTCTCTCAGCTGAAGCACTTGATACAAACTAAAGAAGCAAAATAATCAAATGTTTTTTTCCCGCGTGTTTTATGCTGAGAATTCAATTGAATTTAGCTGATGATTACACGACACGTCACATCATTCTTTTAGTTCGAGTATGCTGAATACGTTTAGTTAACTAACGCTTTTCAGCGTGTTGACGTCTGCGCATGCGCATTTCACCGCAAGGGTAATAAAAATACCAACAAAAAAATATATTAGATAAATAAATTATTCATAATTAAAAAATCATATTTAATCCTCGAAACGCACCAAACAATCGTTCAAGATCTTAAGTCAAATAAAAATACGCATACAAATAAATAACAGGGGTATAAGAAAAATAATGACAAATATGATGCAGTGTTGTGTCAGTGTTGTGTTCTGTCAGTGTTGTGTTGTGTTGTGTTCTGTCAGTGTTGTGTTGTGTTGTGTCAGTGTTGTGTGTGTTGTGTAGTGTTGTGTTCTGTCAGTGTTGTGTTGTGTTGTGTCGGTGTTGTGTTGTGTCAGTGTTGTGTGTGTTGTGTCAGTGTTGTGTGTGTTGTGTCTGTGTTGTGTGTGTTGTGCTGGTTGTTGCTCTTCTGTCGTGACAGGACTTGACGTATCTCGCCGTCAGGTTTGAGCTGATGGGCTTTTCTCCCAGTATGTATGAGATCTTGTCCTGTTGTTGTGTCAGTGTTGTGTCAGTGTTGTGTGTGTTGTGTCAGTGTTGTGTGTGTTGTGCTGGTTGTTGCTCTTCTGTCGTGACAGGACTTGACGTATCTCGCCGTCAGGTTTGAGCTGATGGGCTTTTCTCCCAGTATGTATGAGATCTTGTCCTGTTGTTGTGTCAGTGTTGTGTGTGTTGTGTGTGTTGTGTCAGTGTTGTGTGTGTTGTGTCAGTGTTGTGTGTGTTGTGCTGGTTGTGTGTGTTGTGTCAGTGTTGTGTCAGTGTTGTGTGTGTTGTGTCTGTGTCTGTGTTGTGTGTGTTGTGCTGGTTGTCGCTCTTCTGTCGTGACAGGACTTGACGTATCTCGCCGTCAGGTTTGAGCTGATGGGCTTTTCTCCCAGTATGTATGAGATCTTGTCCTGTTGTTGTGTCAGTGTTGTGTGTGTTGTGTCAGTGTTGTCTGTGTTGTCTGTGTTGTGTGTGTTGTGCTGGTTGTTGCTCTTCTGTCGTGACAGGACTTGACGTATCTCGCCGTCAGGTTTGAGCTGATGGGCTTTTCTCCCAGTATGTATGAGATCTTGAAGTCTTTGTGTCAGTGTTGTGTGTGTTGTGTCAGTGTTGTGTGTGTTGTGCTGGTTGTTGCTCTTCTGTCGTGACAGGACTTGACGTATCTCGCCGTCAGGTTTGAGCTGATGGGCTTTTCTCCCAGTATGTATGAGATCTTGAAGTCTTTGTGTCAGTGTTGTGTGTGTTGTGTCAGTGTTGTGTGTGTTGTGCTGGTTGTGTGTGTTGTGTCAGTGTTGTGTGTGTTGTGTCTGTGTTGTGTGTGTTGTGCTGGTTGTTGCTCTTCTGTCGTGACAGGACTTGACGTATCTCGCCGTCAGGTTTGAGCTGATGGGCTTTTCTCCCAGTATGTATGAGATCTTGTCCTGTTGTTGTGTCAGTGTTGTGTCAGTGTTGTGTGTGTTGTGTCAGTGTTGTGTGTGTTGTGTTGTGTTGTGTGTGTTGTGCTGGTTGTCGCTCTTCTGTCGTGACAGGACTTGACGTATCTCGCCGTCAGGTTTGAGCTGATGGGCTTTTCTCCCAGTATGTATGAGATCTTGTCCTGTTGTTGAAACTGCTTGAAGTCTTTGTGGAAGTTTGTGAACTGGGGGAAGAATGTTTCTCTGATGTCCGTATAGTTTGGACACGAGGTTAAGAAGTGCAGCTCTGTTTCCACTTGTCTCTGTGTGCAGTGTGGACACAGTCGCTCTTCTCTTGGAGTCCATGTCTGTCTGTGTCGGCCCGTCTCCACAGTGAGCTTGTGTTCACTGAGTCTGTACATGGTCAACACTTTTCTTAGTTTAGGGTCTGATACGCTTTTGAGGTATTCTGCCGCTTTATATTCTCTGTTTAATGACCGATAGCATTCAAGTTTACTTTGCTGAGCTGTTGCTTCTGTCCAGTGTTTGAGATATTTTTCTTTTTGTGTTTTTATCATTTGGTTCATTCTGGCTGGAGTTTGGGGTTCAGTTGGACACGTTTGGGGTTTTAGAGTTAGTTCTGAGATCAGTTGGATGAGACAACTTTTCTCTGGGTTCAGCTCCTGATGACGTAAGGTTTTGTGATGGAGTGATTCTGTATCGCTGTTCTTAAGGTGCTTATAGAATTTAATCGCTCTTTTTTGTATTTTAATTATTAGAGGATATAGTCCTAATTCTGTTAGCAGGGTCTCAGTTGGGTGTTTGTCCCATTTGGTCTCTCTCTCTCTCTCTCTCTCTCTCTCTCTCTCTCTCTCTCTCTCTCTCTCTCTCTCTCTCTCTCTCTCTCTCTCTCTCTCTCTCTCTCTCTGTCTCTGTCTCTGTCTCTCTCTATCTCTCTCTCTGTCTCTCTCTGTGTCTCTCTCTCTCTCTCTCTATGTCTATGGTAGTCTATTTTGATTTTCATCATTGACTTTGAGCCCGTCGAGCAGAGATCTGTCCTTGCTGGATTATTTTATGTTCAAACTGAGATCATTTTAATCTTCGTGGATTTGTTGTTGTTTTCTAACTAATGGAGGAGAAAAAACAAGAAGTGAGAGATTGTCCGTTTTCTATCAAGAACCTGCTGAACGCTCCTGACAGACCCAAACCCGTCCGGAGCGCTCACATGAATCTCTCCGGAGTTCCCGAGCTCAGCTTCCTGAGGTTCGGCTCCTGGTGTCGCGCGCCTGGATACCCGAGCACACCCTCAGGTGAGACTCCCCAAACAACACAAACATCTGCGCTTTTCAAATATTTTCATATTTCATCTTCATCAAACTTTTGCAGATCGGACGAGTCGAAGCTCGACAGAAGCGCTGAGATCAGACCCGGGTGATCGGGATCCTAAAGAAGACGAGGATGAGGAGGAGAGCGATTCAGACGAGCAGAAGAGAGAACACATCTCCGAGAAGAAGGTCTGTCGAAAGAAGAAGACCAGGACCGTGTTCTCGCGCTCTCAGGTGTTTCAGCTCGAGTCCACGTTCGACTTGAAACGGTACCTGAGCAGCTCGGAACGGGCCGGACTCGCCGCGTCGCTCCATCTCACCGAGACTCAGGTGAAAATCTGGTTCCAGAACCGGCGGAATAAGTGGAAGAGACAGATCGCCGCGGAGCTCGAGGCCGCGAACCTCAGTCACGCGCAGAGAATCGTGCGCGTCCCCATCCTGTACCACGACCACACGGAGACACCGCGAGCTGCGGGTCTCTCGCTCACGCACGCACTTTATTACCCGCATCCCTTGATCAGACCGGTCTGATGATGTCGTCCGTCACTCTGAACCCAAAGACATATCTGCTGCTCACGCTGATGTGCGTTTAGTAAAGTATTTGTAAACGTATTGAACTGCTTTGATTCGCTTATACACTTTTGTTGTTGTTGTCTCAGTTAAAGTAAATCAATATTCTCGTTGTTGTTCTGTGGTTTCATCTGTTTGAATGCTCGTATATCATGTATTTGCAGCTCTCCGGTGCATTTCAGTTTTATATGTTTGAATTGATTTCTCAGTGTGAATGTTTGAAATAATTAATTCAATTACAGACATTTCTTTATTGACAAATAAATGAAACGCGAGCGTGCATTGTTTCAGTTTGAGGATGTGAATTGTAGGCTTTCTCTATAGAATTATGTTTCTTTGTGTGTATTTTTATCTTCTCCTAAATCTACAAACTAAATTATAAACGTAGGGTATTGTAATTCTTATAACTGAGATTGTTTTGCTTTGTTCTTTTGCTGATTAATATTCTCAATTTATTGAGACCAGGTTGAAATTTAGCCTATAGCTCTAATTCTGATGTGATCAACCTTCACAATTAGATCGTCATTTTAGTATTTTAAATGTTTGTCTTTTTGTGGAATCGTTATATAAAGATGACGTGTCAACCTTAAATGCTTTCAATGGTTTTGATTGATTGATCATGTATTTGATTTTCGTGCTCGTGTTTATCACGCAGGCCGCGCGCACAGAGAGCGAGATGATCTGTCCCGACTCGGCTTCATAAACGTCAGCAGCACGTTTAGCATTTGACGGATTCTTTCATTTGAAGTGTCTCGTCCACAGGCGTCATTTGTAAGTTTTGAGAAGAAATGAAGAAATGCTTGCGGAAGGTGTATTGTTAAGGGCCATTAACATCTCCCGATGCTCACACTCATAATTATTTTTGCGTAACACAGAGAGCCGCGAATTCATCCGCGCGGGCGACGCTTGCTTGTGTCCAATAACAAACACGCGTAAACCAGTGAATAAATGACATTTGTTGTCATAGGAAAAAAAAGTTTTAAGTGTAATGCACCACAACAGCCCTTCACCAAACGACAGGTTGGGACCCACATACTGCTGTGTGAGAGAGGTCGAGTCAAAAAGCGGAGTATGCCATGGACCACCCTCTGTATTACAGAAACAATTTATAAAAGTATTCATTCTTTTTGTCCCCGTGCACTTTTCAAAACAAAGTTATGCCACTGGTCTGGTATCAGTATAATGGGGTTTAAACCCAAGACCTTTGCATCGCTAACGCAATTCAGACAAATTTTGAAATTACACAAACTGATCACGTCCTGAATATTTGAAGTTTTTCCTATAAAAATGGAATGTAAAACCTTTTTTTTCAAATCAGATCCGAATAATTTTAAATGTATTTAATAATAATATTTTTGCTTTTATTTGTATAAATTAATTGTATTCGATTTTTTATTATTTTTGATGTTAATAATATAAGGAGGAGGATGTTTAATAAAAAATATCTTAAATTGTTTCGAAGAGGAGATGTAACTGCAAACATAGCTACATAAAGAACTGAAATAATCAAATCTGTTTGTGATAAAAAAATGATATTTAGGCTAAAAATATCATCAACGATGTGATCTGGTCTAAGTGTAATAATGTAATTAGGAGCATCAAAGTTTGATCCTTAATTTCACTGATTTCGATATTTGACGCTCTTCACCAGAACAAATTACATTCAACAAATTAAAGTAACAAGAATCACAATTTGTTTCATTTCACCAAATTTGCGGTTTCCCGACCTGGGTTAGTTAAACCAGGATTAGGTTTTAGTTAAATTAGGATATTGAAGTGGTTTTTAAAAACGTACCTCATTTATGAAAACATTACTGGTGAACATCTGGAGTCAAAACAATCACACTAACATATTTCAAGAGACGTCATTGCTGTTTGTTTTCACTTATAACATTAAAAATAATCTACGACTAGATTTAAAACCCGCCCCATTATGTTTTATTTTAATCCGTAACATTATTTGTTTTGTCTTTCTTTCCCAAATGTATTTTGTTATTTTGAGTGACGTTGTATTGTTAGAAACATAGTCGTCCATATTATTCCTATTATGTTTACAAACAGGAATATAGAATGAAAATAAAGTGAGCTCGCTGTGCGCCTCGATGAACGGAAGCGGAAACAGTGACGTCCGATTCTTACCCGGTAGCTCTCCATTTTAACCAATGGTTAACGAGGAGCTTGAGAACTCGTTTTGAAACTGACCAATCAGAGCCGAGTGCTGATGTGAACGGGCCAATCAGAGTAGTTCTTTGGTGAGCGGTAGAGCTGCAGAGGAGAAGAGCGGCACGACACGGTGAGCGCGAGCACATATTCTTATGCTTTTATAATCACATCAGAATACAAACCGATTATAAATCACATTTCTGTTCATTTAACAACAAATCACACGCGCACATGAATCATCTATCTCACTGCGCTAAAGCGCGCGCCCGCTCGCTCGCGCGTGTGTGTATTCGGCGTGAGCGTTTTAAATCATCTTAAACTTGATCAAATGTGTGTGTATTAAACGCCGGAAGTGCTCGTGGAGAGATGTTATCATCAGGAACACGATCGATGTGTGTAGTTGTGTGAAGATCACATACATGAATGAAGCGTGTGTTTGTTTATTGTGATGTGTGTGTTCAGATGACCGGGGCGAATGAGTTCAAGTTGACCCAGGGTCCAGAGGACAGCATCTCCGCTGTGAAGTTCAGTCCCACATCACCGCAGTTTCTGCTCGTGTCGTCATGGGACTGTTCGGTTCGTCTGTATGACGTCAGCTCTAATAGCATGAGGATGAAATATCATCACCTCGCGCCCGTGCTGGACTGCGCGTTCTACGTGAGGATTCACGTCACACAATAAACGAGTTTCTTTTCATGTCTTTCCACATCTAAAGTCTTTGTTTTGCTCTTGTAGGATCCGGGTCGCGCCTGGAGCGGAGGTCTGGACAACCAGCTGAAGACTCATGATTTAAACACAGATCAAGGTGAAGATCTGCTGAACGTGGATCTGTGCCGTTGGCTTTACTCTGGTCTGGTGTAGTCCAGTTCAGTTGTTCTGTTATTATGGATCATTACTACTCTTTGGCCAGTAAAGGAAACACAAACTTTATAAACGATGAGTGTTTTAAACACGTTAAACTGTGTAGCATTACGCTACCAAATCAATTGACAAAGCCCAATAGCATCCGCGAGCTAACGTAGCTTTACATTACACGTTGTTTCAAGCTAGTTCATTTAGATGAAATATAAATAATTCATTACATCATCTGTGAACGTGATGGCCGATCTCCATACGCCTCTGGATGATGAAAACCACATGTCCAGATGTTCAGCCGGAATAGAGGAATTATGACAACTTGCATGTATATTTATAATATTGTGTGAAAATAATGAGATGTAATGTTCTGCTGTCTCGCTCAGACACGATTGTCGGGACTCACGACGCTCCAATTCGCTGTGTGGAATATTGTCCGGAGGTGAACGTCATGGTGACGGGCAGCTGGGATATGTCGGTGAGACTGTGGGACCCCAGAACCCCCTGTAACGCCGGAACCTTCACCCAGCCGGAGAAGGTAGATTTGTTTCGCTGACAGTGTCGTGTATCTGGTTGTGAAGGAGAGCGGCGTTTGACGACGGTGAATGTGTTTCAGGTGTACACGCTGTCTGTGGCCGGGGATCGTCTCATCGTGGGGACGGCAGGGCGGCGCGTGCTGGTGTGGGATTTGAGGAACATGGGATACGTGCAACAGAGACGAGAATCAAGCCTGAAATATCAGACGCGAAGTATACGAGCTTTTCCAAACAAACAGGTGAAACACAAACTTTATTCTCAAGTGAAAAATAAATCGTGTTCTGGGTGTACAGTTAACACCTCGTTCTCAATAGAATCAAGCTGTGTTTATATCCTACATAGAAAATACATCAATCTTCATCAGAATACAGCGGGGAGGAAATCTAGATTTGAATAAAGAAACCGTCACAATGTTCTTTTAAATCTTGTGTAATGCTGCTCACTGCGTTCTTGTAATTATAATAGTTTATTTTGTGTTTTTCTATTATTAAACGGTCAGTTCTGGTCCTTGATTCTGATTGGTTGAGACGCTGTAATAAATGATTTATAACTGCGGGCTGCATTACATCACTGCTTCCTTCTCGTCATGCCTCAGCTGTTATCAAATGCACTGTAACCCACTGTATTATTGCTTTAATCAGAAATATCACCAATCGATTCTTCCCCCAAATCCAGCTGTAATCCATCTGATGTGAAATGAGATCTGTTGTGTTGTTTTGTCAGGGTTATGTGTTGAGCTCTATTGAGGGCAGAGTTGCAGTGGAGTATCTGGACCCGAGTCTGGAGGTGCAGAAGAAGAAATACGCTTTCAAATGTCACCGACTGAAGGAGAACGGCATCGAGCAGGTTTATCCTGTCAACGCCATCTCCTTCCACAGCATCCACAACACATTCGCCACAGGTACACTCATGCGTGGAAGGTTGCTATAAAGCTAAAGTTCTTCTAATAGTTTATTGAATCCATTGCACTGGTGTTTAGTTGTTATTCGTGGTGTTCTGTAACTTTTGAAAGCAGTTGTGTATCATCTACTGTTGTGTTGTCTGACCAAAGACAGGCTAGTGGAAGTGTTTGTGGAATTAGTCACAATAAACATGACTATAAACAGGTTTTGTCGAAATTGAGACATGACAGTGTGTGTGTGTTCAGGGGGTTCTGATGGCTTCGTGAACATCTGGGATCCGTTCAATAAGAAGCGTTTGTGTCAGTTCCACCGGTACCCCACCAGCATCGCATCTCTGGCCTTCAGTGTGGACGGTTCTCTGCTGGCCATCGCTTCATCATACATGCAGGAACAGGGGGATATTTCACACCCCGCCGATGCCGTTTACATCCGTCAGGTCACAGACGCAGAGACCAAACCCAAGTGAGTGTCTGACTCAACACAGCCTCATGAATTTTTCCTGACACCTGATGGATCAGTCGGGATCACAATCCGTCAAGACCATTGAACTGTATGATGGTTACATTAACATGAATATAGCGGGGGATTGACAGCTGAGTGGGCGGTCCTCGTCTGCATCTTATATAAAGTGTCGTGAGATCATGTGATGTTTGTGTTCTTGTGTTTACAGATCAACGTGAATTCTGCTCTGATCAGGACGTCTGTTTCTACTTTCAATGTCTGTTTGTCTTCATTCTTTTTATTCTTTTCTGTCAACAAAACAAGTTGAATAAATGTTTATATTGTCATCTTATTTCTTTGTTATTGTGCTCGTTCTTATTTTTTTCACATCATTCATATTTCCCTGTAGTTTCAGGTTATGATTCGGTGTTGAGTCGACGCGTTGTGTACAAGCTGCAGTGTTTGCATTAAAAATTAATCATTTGTGTGTGCGTGCGTGTGTGTTTGTTAATTGAATGACGAGAAAGGGATGAACTGATGTTCGTTTTAAAGGTTTGTAGTCATTGTTTGGGAAACTGATACAGTGGATCTCAGTTCTGCTCTTAAAGGGGTTTAACAATAGACTTTAATGGGTTTAATTCAGAAGCCTTAAACAATCCTCGACTTGTTTGATGTCATTTTGCACCAGCACTGAAGGGAAATAAATATAAATCGATTTGCATTTTCATGATGCTTTCCTGTAGCTCAGTGGTTCGTGTCGTTAGGTCACATGTTCCATCCCAGGGATTGCACACACTCTGAAACGAATGTAGTCTATAGTATAATGCAATGTTAGTCGCTTTGGATAAAAGCATCTGCCAAATGCATAAATGTCAATGTCTTGACAAATCCGTTGAATAAATAATTAAAAAACACGAATCATACATTTAAAGTCAAATCCTTGAAAATGTATATAAAATTGTGCTTTTGTTTCGGGATTTCTTGTATTCCTGAAGAGTCGAGACATCTGGTTTCCCTCAGAAACAAGTCTGCAAATGCAGTTTAACTCTACATTCACATTGAGTCATTTAGCAGACGCTTTTATCCAAAGAGACTTACAAAGAGTTCGGGGAGCAATAAGCAATATGTCATACAAAGATTTGTCATACAAATAGTACAATAGGTGCTAATACAAAGTTACTAGTTTCAACAAAAGCTAGACCACTACCTGTTGAGAGAAGAGGGTTAGTTAGTTTTTTTTTACTCTAAAATAACGTTGCAGACACATTTTGGGCAATAACGTTTTTTTTAAAGTTTTTTCTTGAACTGAGCAGCACAAGCTATTTTTCAGAGGTTTGCCCAGAACATGCTAAAAAACTGAAAACAGTTTAAGGCTTCCTGGTCAAAATTGATCACCCTTAGAAAATGAATATGAAGTGAAGACACTTTATCAAAGAAACGTCAATAAATCCAACACAATGCATTCATACACGCACACACACATTCACAAATAGATGAATTAAAGCTTCAATTGAAGCATTTTTCCTTATAAAGTTTATTGTTCAAATAAATGACCTTTGTCTTTCCCCTAAAGGTCAGATTTGGTCTTTGGCTTTATTCCAGTTTTAACCAGCACAGATGTTTTTTATTCCATCAACGAAACTTGTGAAATGGTTATAATTAAAGTTCAGTCTATCTCCAGCCTTGATGGTTTGTATAACTGCTATTTTGATTCCATCTCCAAACACAAAAATAGGACATTAGGTTTGAATAGTTGCATGATGAGTTTCACAAAAGTGGAAATTTTTTTATATTAAAACTGAATAAGTCATTTTAGAGGAAAATAAGGTGAAATAAAACTAAATAAAGTTATAATTTTAATGTTTTGTATTTGAAAATACAATGTTCTGACATTTGTTCTTGTCATCAGGATCACAAAGTAACACACTTCACCTTCACACATCATGTTATTGATGTTTTCTTGTATATTTAACCCTTCATGAGTTCCTGTTGTGACAGAATAAATGTGCGTGTTTGTGTGCTGATTACTGAAGCATGAACTTCACGCTTCTATACGATCATTGCCATCATGGAATAGTGCACTGTAAAGAAATTCAATAAAAAAAAACTAAGCTATACAAAGGTGCATCCCAAATCATGCACGTATGCACTATTCTAGGCCATTTTGAAGTGTTTTATAGAGTGGGTAGTGTGTTGACATTGAAATATCTCAAAAAAAGAAGTGCACTTCAAGTACCTAGATGATGCACTTTTTCAACCGAAAATATGAAGTGTGGACAGATGCCGTTTTGCTTAAGTATCAGACGCTGCTTGAGCAAAAACTCTCCTGCAGAGTGAAAACGCTTAAATCTGATGATGACTAAAGTATTACTGGGCAAAACACATGAGACACGTGCGACTGACATAATTTGCGCTCGTCTGGGAAACCGATATACTTACAGTTACTATTAAACCGCTTAGTAATACATTTTGGATGAAACTGCGCTTCTAAAATGAATACACTACATGTTTGAGTGCATGAAGTGTTTAGTATATCATTTGGGACACAACACATTTCATTTAACTTAAAAATATAAGTCAGCTTTTGAACAGAAGTAAAGATGCTGCTGTGATCTGACGAATCGACCGGCTGATCTGTAGAGCCGCACTTCAGATGAAGTGTCTGTCTCTCTCTCTCTGAGAAATGAAACCAGACTTGGACTGAAAGCAGATCTGATATTTTTATAAATAATTTATATATGTATATATATGCTTCTAAATATCGAACAAATCCGTATGAAGAAAAGCTCAATCCATCATCATCATCATCAAATACTGAGTGTTATACAGTTGATGCTGTTCACTGGAAACTGACTGTCTGATTCTTCTCCACTGATCCTGAAGATCACCTGTGTGGTTGAAGGGATGGTTGCCGTGGCGACCAGATGTTTGCCCAGCCATCCTTCAGCTCCACGCTTATACATCCGGACGGTCACCTACGGCAAGAACAGATGGACACTTGTGAAAGTTGACCAATAAAATCCCTACAATAGCGGAGCTCTTCAAATCTGCAGAGTTGAGCTGAAACCTGATGGAAGGCCTTGAGCAAGCTAATCAAGGTCTTCAGCATCATGAGACCACCACAGATAGGGGTCTTTGGTCAGGTTTTCAGCTAAACTCTGCAGACCACTGGCCCTTCAGGAGCGGATGTGTGAATGAATCATCATCTCTGTGGTTGTAGAATCGTCGTGACCCTGACTATGACCTTCACCTGCTTCAGACGGTTGTTTCTTGGCTGAAAGCTTCATACACGTCTAAACAAACCTCCAGCTAGAAACACACTGGAGCATCACAGACATATGCTGAAATGAGAATCAGATCTATGGGATTACGCTGTGATTTCTCTCAACATTCATCTCGTTCACACACAATGAGATTCATATTGACAGATGATAGATGCGTCCGTCTCCTCTCAGTCACAGCGCTGGATTAATACGTCTCATTCTCTTCTCTCAGCATCTGTTTCATTCACTGCTCTGCTCACAGTTTTTCATTATATATTTCCGCTCCTCTTTATTCTCTTTATTCTTTTATAAGAAAAGGATGTGCTGGACAGAAGATCAGCATCATGTGACCTTTTACATGAAAAACTACAGAGCCTGCAGTGAGAGATGAAATCTGCCTGAAACACCTGAAGATGATTCTAAAGTCATCATTTATCTGCGAACACAACACAGCTGCTTCCGTTTATCATCACATCTAATTCATCAAATGTTTTCTGTGGAGCAATGCATTCTGGGAAATCACACACACCACAACATGAATTTTTTTATCATTTACTTTAAAGATTTACAGAGGTGAGTGGTTTAATTTCATTTGAAAGAGGTCCACCTCAAAATAAAGATCATGAAACAGCCTCCAAACACATTTCATAGGCACAGTACGAACCCGTGCCAAACCCCATCTCACCCAACGCACCCCACCGCAATCCCTTCAGTGAATGCCAGCACTGATCATAACACATTCTGGAGGGTTTTAGTAGAGTAGACTGGGGACAGAAGCAACATGGCTCAGGAATGAGCTGGAGGGATGATATCATACTGCACATGCTCAGTTCGCCCCTTCACCCTTCTAGAAGATGTCACACATATGTGACCACTCCTTCTAGACAAACCAAATTTCAAGATGAAAAGTCATTTTTTTCTCTATCTGTCAAGATTGTTTGTGTGAACCATTATATATTTGTATCATTTAAATCAGTGTTTTCGTAGCTTTTGAAAGGCATTACTACCAAGTGTCAAAGCTATTGTGTCTCTATAGAACAGCAGTTTATTTCATGGCTGCCGGTGTAGGGACAGTTTCAACATGTTGTGACAACAGTGATGTAAACACGTGTCATATTAGCACAACACAATAGCAACCGTTTAAAGTAGAGCCAGACTTGACCACGATGTATCCTACATTAAAAACATACAGCCTAACCATTATAATAATAACAACAATAATAATAGTACAAAATAATTAACATGGTTTGTTTCTCATTACTTGGAAGTATGTTTTTCCAAATGAGTGTTTATAGAATCAATTGAACTTACATATAACACAGTTCAGTTCAGAGAAGTGTGCACAAGTATTTCAGTAGGCTACATTTTCAGTATCTTGCTTTTTTATTTAAAATATTTTGCCAGTTTAACTTTTTTAAAGACTCTATTTGTTCCCAAATAAAGTCAAGAAATTGCTAAATTATGTCATAGAATCTTTTTTTTTACACTTGAATTAATGTTGCAAGCGTCCCTATGGAGTGTTACTGTCCACTGTTATGGGGTCAGTTGCAAGATTTGACTTTGTCTGTTCAAGTATAAACTGTGGGTATCATACACACGCATGTTACAGCAGTGTACGTGTGTCGCTGACAGATGTGGGTTTCACATTAAATATCGGCTTGCTACTAATAACAGTCACTGAGAAACTGAAAGAAAATACAAAGACCGTGTTGGAACCGTCCCCAGTCTCCCCTACATGTAAGGAGCTCTCCACCACTGCCAGCCACGCCCACCACATCACTCCCCATGATCCTTTGCACCCATCCACGCCATGATTACACCCGCACCTGATAGGCATTCCCTTGGACTCAATAATTACCCTGTGTTTGTTCTCATTCATTGCTGGCTCTAGTAGTCATGTTTCTAGTACCGACCCTTATGAGGATATTACCTGTCTATTGTGCACCTGTTCACCCCAATAAATCTCCAGTTCACTTGAGTTCTTCTCTGATTTCATCTGGTCAGGACATTAGACAGCAGACGGCCGTTTAACAGTCAAATCAGGTTTAAAGAGCGTATTGATGCTGTAATTTATTAATGGTGATCATCAAAACAACAGACAATGAAGCAAAGTGTCCACTAACCGGTTTGTGTGTCATTTCACAGAGCAGATGGTCGAGCTGTTATCTACACAAACAACAGATAAGAGACAATTACATTTCAGACGATAACAAACCTCGCTGATCACATCAAGAAATAAAGAAGAATGACAGGAATCCTCTCGCGTCAACACAAACAAACAGATGAACACAACAGCCTTAAACAGAATAAACACGTGACAGAATCCACACACATGGATGATATTGTGTCATTCTGATGATGTTCTGGTTTCTACGGACCGGATGAAATGTCCATTCTTCACTTGGATTCTTTGTTGAATCGGTGCTGAGCTGAGCTGAGAGATATGATAAGAGATCCAGAGAAAACATTTCATCATATGCTGTAGGCACAGAACTATTCTCCTTCATACAATATATTCAAACAAATGCAGAAGATAATCTGACCCTCATTATACAAGAATCCACAGACATTATCTTCCAATTCAGCCGCGTGTCATTAAAACACAAGACTTATGTAAATCTTCATCTTGATTTTAATGACGTGTTTTTGAAGGGCTGTTGAAACAGTGAATGTATTCAGAGGAGAGGAGGGGTCTCTGACGCTTAAATCAACTTGTATATCTGAAGAGGTCATTACACAACTACACAACGCTCTGACAAACTGACTCACAGCCAGTAAACACAACTCACTTCTGTCCTGACAAACATCCAGCAGGAGGAGTCCATCCTCATCATCATCATCATCATCGTTTTACTGCCGCCATTCACTTACATTAAAAGATCGACATAAATACTGTGTAAAACATTTCTACTGTGCCATAAAGAACACACGCACACACACAGCCATGGCTAAATGAGGACATTCTATCGACTTCTGTAGTTTATATACCCAGTATCAGCAGGGAAATGTAGATAAATGACCACAAGTGTGGTGGTCAAGAGATTTGTATAACCCCCAATAACTGTGTGTGTGCCTGTGTGTTTGTGTGTGCGTTTTTGAGTGTGTTTGTATGTGCGAGTGTTTGTGCAAGTGTGTCTGCAAGTGTGTGTGCGTGCGTGCCTGTGCGTGCCTGTGTGTGTTTGTGTGTGTGAGTGTGTGTGTGTGTGCGAACCTGTGTTTTTGTGTGTGTGTGTGTGTGCGCGTGCGCGTGCCTGTGTGTTTGTGTGTGTGTGTGCATGCGTGCCTGTGTGTGTTTGTGTGTGTAAGTGTGTGTGTAAGTGCGTGCGTTTATGCGTGTGTGTGTGCGTGCGTGCCTGTGTGTGTTTGTGTGTGTAAGTGTGTGTGTAAGTGCGTGCGTTTTTGCGTGTGTGTGTGCGTGCAAACCTGTGTTTTTGTGTGTGTGCGTGCGTGCCTGTGTGTTTGTGTGTGTGTGTGCGTGCCTGCCTGTGCGTGCCTGTGTGTGTTTGTGTTTGTAAGTGTGTGTGTAAGTGCGTGCGTTCATGTGTGTGTGTGTGTGTGTGTGTGTGTGCGAACCTGTGTTTTTGCGTGTGTGTGTGTGTGTGCGTGCAAACCTGTGTTTTTGTGTGTGTGCATGCGTGCCTGTGTGTTTGTGTGTGTGCGTGTGTGTGCGTGCGTGCCTGTGCGTGCCTGTGTGTGTTTGTGTTTGTAAGTGTGTGTGTAAGTGCGTACGTTCATGTGTGTGTGTGTGTGTGTGCGAACCTGTGTTTTTGTGTGTGTGTGTGTGTGTGCGTGCGTGCCTGTGTGTTTGTGTGTGTGTGTGCGTGCCTGTGTGTTTGTGTGTGTAAATGTAAGTGCGTGTGTGTGTGTGTGTGTGTGTGTGTGTGTGTGTGTGTTACCTGTGTTGTGAATCCAAGCAGGTTGTAGAGTGTGTATGTGAGTAGGGTTGTGTCTCTGCTGAAGTGCAGTACTTCAGTCTCGTGTCGGTGTACGGCGAGGTGTGTACAGCTCTGATAGTCTCCCTTCAGTTCTTGACCGCTGGTCAGCTGCAGCAGATCCCATGTCCTCATGACACGTAGACACTCACGAGCCGCTCTCATCTGTCTGAATGACAAATGACCTGCACACACGCACACACACCAAAACATCTCACATGACATTTCCTTCTGTTTGATACAAAAAATGCATATTCCCATATTTCCTACTTTATGATTAATAACGATTAGCAGTAGATGTAATGTGAGGTGTGCGTCTGCGTGATTGAGAGAAGCGTGTGATGATCCACCTGAGATCCAGGACGGTGTGAAGACATCCGGCAGCCAGGCGGTGAGTGTTTCTCGGAGTGAGCAGAGGAACTCTTCGACATCAGCATAACAAACCAGCTCCTTCTTCATCCTCAACTCTTCACTCAGCACACAGTCTGGAGACAGGAAGAGGATTCTGGGAAAAAACACATCCGTCCGAACGTTCAGCCCGCAGCGCTTCATGTGACAGTGGAGGTTATGAGCCTTCGCCTGCAGAGCGAGAGGAGAAGATTCTGAACGAACACACGTTTATGCATTTGGGAGATGCTTTTATCCAAAGCGACTTGCATTGCATTTTCCTATACATTTGTTTCTAAGTATCTGCAATCTTCTGGGATCCAACCCATGACATAGGCGTTGTACACACAATGCTCTTACCACTGAGCTACAGGAAAGCACACACACGCATGTGAACAGAAGATGCGATGATGCTGATCTTACGGTGATGATGTGAAGAGCGTCAGGCACCTGCTCCACTGAGATCTGAGCTTTTGATTTCACCTGCACGTGCCACTGAATGTCATTCTGAGCCGAAACACAACCGCTCCACATCTTCACATCGATACAGAACACACCGTGACCTACACAACACCACACACAACATCATGCCATCAGCGTGTTTGTGTGTTGAATCAACGTTTGATGGATATGTGGAGAATGGACCTGTGATCAACACCAGATTTATCTCGTCTCCGACCGCCTCGCACTGGTTCGGTACACGCAGGTTATAAAACGCCTCATCTTTCTTCAGACCGCTCAACTGTCTGAGTGAACACACCAAAAGAGAAGAGCAGATCTGAATATGTGTAGTCATGAAACACAACACTTGTTGCCTAATATTCCACGGTTTGTTGCTTCATCTGCTGGAGGATAAATGAGACGGATAACTGAATACACAACACATGAACCTTACACAGACAACACAAGACATTCATCTCTGACAGTAACACACAACACTGAATACACAACACATGAACCTTACACAGACATTCATCTCTGACAGTAACACACAACACATGAACCTTACACAGACAACACAAGACATTCATCTCTGACAGTAACACACAACACATGAACCTTACACAGACAACACAAGACATTCATCTCTGACAGTAACACACAACACTGAATACACAACACATGAACCTTACACAGACAACACAAGACATTCATCTCTGACAGTAACACACAACACATGAACCTTACACAGACAACACAAGACATTCATCTCTGACAGTAACACACAACACATGAACCTTACACAGACAACACAAGACATTCATCTCTGACAGTAACACACAACACTGAATACACAACACATGAACCTTACACAGACAACACAAGACATTCATCTCTGACAGTAACACACAACACTGAATACACAACACATGAACCTTACACAGACAACACAAGACATTCATCTCTGACAGTAACACACAACACTGAATACACAACACATGAACCTTACACAGACAACACAAGACATTCATCTCTGACAGTAACACACAACACTGAATACACAACACATGAACCTTACACAGACAACACAAGACATTCATCTCTGACAGTAACACACAACACTGAATACACAACACATGAACCTTACACAGACAACACAAGACATTCATCTCTGACAGTAACACACAACACATGAACCTTACACAGACAACACAAGACATTCATCTCTGACAGTAACACACAACACTGAATACACAACACATGAACCTTACACAGACAACACAAGACATTCACCTCTGACAGTAACACACAACACTGAATACACAACACATGAACCTTACACAGACAACACAAGACATTCATCTCTGACAGTAACACACAACACTGAATACACAACACAGAGAGGTTCTAGAAGCTCACCGCACATGTCTGAGAAACTCCTGTGAACTTTGAGTCCAGTCTGTTCTGGTCTGAGGACATTTGATGGTTTTACTGTGACTGTTGAGTCCAGAAGAGAAGAGCAACTGTACCATCTGAAACATATCTGAACAAACAAACAAAACACATCAAAGAAAACACAACACAATGCTGACATGAAAGAGAAAGCTTTCAAACACACAGTGATCAGTTCTGTCGTGTTTACTGACCGTTCGGTAGAGACTCTGAAATGCAGCACAAACTAAACATGGAAAGCACTGAAACTCAATGCAGAAAGAGTTTCACAATCACTGTGTCTCAAGCTGTGTCGCTGAAAAACATGTCTCACCATCCACATAATTTCATCATTGTTTTTCAAATGCACTTTACAGAAAACACTCAGAGGTGTTGAATCAGGTCAGATGTGTTAGTCATGATCATTTTACACTACACACATAACGGAATCATTGAATAAACTGTACAATAATTGTGTAATACAAGCACAGTAATGTTCACGAATGTGTCTTTACATTTTAATAACATGCGAACAGCAACAAAGCTTCACATCATCACTTTACTACATACATCAGGATCAATGATGCTGTTTATTAGCTACAATTTAAACCTCGCACAGATCATGTCGCGCGCACGCGCACCACACTGAAGCCAACTGTATGACACAGGCACGCACGCGCTGCTGCTCGGCCATAAAGAAGAGGATATTGAAGGATATTAGTCTGAGATGAAGAATGTTTAATTTCAGTGTAAATACACACAAAGCGTTTCAGCGACACGATAAGAATCAGAAGCGACACAATCGGGCTCAAACAGACTCTTATGAAGAGCGTCTGAACTCAATAACGCGACGCGTCTCTCTCCGCTGACCTGCACTTTCAGCGTCAGATCGCGACGCTGATAAACGAGTCGCGCAATAAAGAGCTGAAAGAAATACAAATGAAACTAAAGCCAAGGCGATATGACACACAAAAGATCCGAACGGGATTTAATATGACTGCAATCAAAGAACCAACTCAATGATTCTGAGCCTATTATCTGATGACAGAGTTTACAGAAATAAACATTTAAGCCCACCACAGCAACACAACGGAGTGATTTAGATCATCTCTCTTTTTAATTATTGTTTAAATGAAGAACAATAAAAGCAATAATGATCTAAATCACTAATAGGACGGTGACATTGACAATAACACTAATTACTCTCTCATTGTTCTTCACACAGTTTCCACTCGCAGTGCGCGTGCGTGTGTGCGCGTGAACCATCTTTTGGGGACAATTTGGTGCTCGACAGTGTGTAAAGTCTGAGAAAAGTGGATGTTGAATATGTGATGTGTTGGTGTGAAGGGTCCTGCTGGAGAATCAGGTACAGAATACTGAAGTGGCTTCTGATCGCTCACTCATATTCATGAAAATCACCACATTTACATTCACTTTTGAAATTCAATTCACACTTCAAAAGAAATCCACATGTCAATTGAATTCTTGTCAATACATATTGCAACAGATTATAGAAGCAATGGCACTCGATGCATGCGAGGTCTGGACTCTCATAAACCAAATGTTTAAACAACACAAATCCTGCCATTGCAAAAAGACGACCAGTAAACCACACAAACACAGATGATTATTGTACTGGTCATGGGTTCAACCTTAAGCTAACGAGCAACATTGACTTCTGGGGTCAAATGAACGTGGAGCGGAACAAGTGACGCAAATCCTATTAGCGCGAGAATGAAAATTCACCTTTCTATGGCAAACCGAGTTCGCTTTTAATCTTTCTCAAGATATGAATGCTTGATATCAACAGTGTGATTTCCGCGAGGGATGACGTGATTGTTTTACTAGTAAAATTGAACTGTTGATATATCAGAATGCATATCCTGAGGATGATTAAAAGCTAATTCGGTTTACCGTATATACCTTTCATGCCTCATGTTTTCACTAAACAAATGCGTGTGTTTCTTTTCTTCGATATTAGGACGGAAGTCGTTCGTGTGTCTGTCGTGATCTCCGAGGCTTTCTCGTTATTATGGGAAAGTTAAGCGCGACGAATCGGCTCACGGTTTTACTGCAGGCGGACAGCGGTGTTTTTCACTCATTCAGTCGATTAAATACGTGAACTGTGAACCGAGTTGGCTGTAGAATCTGATGCTCGTGTGTCCAGCGTGAAGGTTTTTGAGAACTGTTTGTTTGTTTGTTTGTTTGTTTCCCGTCGGATTTTAGGGCTGCGTGTGACGTCATCAAACGGCGGCTTTCTGACAGAATCTGGTGTGAAGTGCTGGCCAAGATGGCGTTCATCTGCGCAGACACGTTTTGAGCGTGTCGTAAGGCAACTACGAGAATAACATGAAACTACTTCTGAAAACCCCGATAAATTTGATTGATTATTAGTTTAGTTGTTCTTCTTCTGCTGTGTGGTTTGTCAGGCCCATATGGGTAAGAAAAGAAACAGAGATAAAACTCTGTGTCAAAAGTGTCGACGAGATGGACACAGAAGAAGAATTTGCTACATCTTTTCCATGCACTCCGAGTAAAAGTCCACCGGGAAAAAAGGGTAAATTAAAGATGAACATGGATGAGAAAATTGATTCACTCATTAATGCTGTCGCTGAACTTACATCAAAGTGTGACGGCACATTTCAGAGAGTTGAGTCCATGGAGAAGGTCTTGGAAAGTACGGCTTCGTCTATTACCTCTCTTTCTACCATCGTAAGTGATCTGTTACGTGAGAGCATGTCCCATGAAGAGAAGATCCTGAAACTCAATTTTTTTTTTGCTGTGTTGCAACAAGAAAATAAGCAACTGAAGGAGGTGTGTTTGGGGATGCAGAACTACAAAAGATGGGATCTCAGGATTTACGGGGTAAAGGAAAGTAATCCGGACAAGGAGAGTACCGTTACCACACGAGATCTTGTTATCAAGATCCTCTCTAAAGTGTCCCCAAAGATCGCGCCAAACTTCCAGATGTCATGGATGCCATGCGTCTTTATTGAGATACAGTGTGGAGAGATGCCAAAAACAACCACTATCTGAAGGAAAACGGGCTACACATCAAAGAGGATCTGTCTTCGGAAGAACGAGCCGCAAGAAAAAAAGCATGGCCACTGGTGAAACGTGCGAGAGAAGAGGGTAAGAAGGCCGGCTTTCGAGGAGGATTTGCCTACATTGAAGGGGTGCGCATTAGTGTTCCTGACATTACCTGAGCGGATGGCGCCCGTCAGCAGTTTTGGATACATATCGGGGTCAAAGCAAGTGTTATGACTGATGTAATGTTTCATGCTTTCTCAGTTTTCTCTTTCTCCAAAGGTACTTGTTCTATACTGGTTAATTAGTTACATTTTTGCAACAGAGGATTACAAGTTTGGTAACTTCAAATTAATTTCTTTAAATGTTCGAGGCATTCGTGATGCTGTTAAAAGGAAAGCTATATTTCTTTTTGGAAGACATACAGAAGCTCAAATACTTTTTTTCAAGAGACTCATTCTTGTGACTCTGATTCGAATTTTTGGAAAACCCAATGGGGAGATTATGCGATTTTTAGTCATGGAACCAATCACTCAGCCGGTGACGCAATTTTCTTTAACAAATTTAAAGGCAGTGTTTTGGAGTCTATTCGTTCAGATAATGGAAGATGGATTATACTGACTGTTAAACTGGACAATTCCACTTTAATAATTTGCAATGTTTATGGATTTAATACTCAAGTAATTTAGAAATGTTTAAGAAGATTTGTGATACAATAACAAGTTTAAAGAAGAAGTATAAGGATGGATATGTAATTATTGGTGGTGATTTCAACGATGCTCCAGACGATTCTGTTGATCGCTTTCCACCGAAACATAGTTCACGAATTTCAGATTTATTTGATTTCATAACTGACATATTACAAGTTTCTGATGCGTGGAGATATTTGAATCCAAATTGCTGTGATTATACTTGGAATAGCTCTTTTACTTCAAAATCAAGAATAGATTTGTCATGATTCTCGTGGTGAGACAGCGGGTAAGGGGTTAACAGATAATTTAATAAATAATAAAACAAAGACCCACGTGGGGTAACATAACAAAACATGGATACATAACATGACAGGACTAAGATTAACTACACTAAAACAAAACTTAAATTAACTCTTTGACATAAACTACACATGACTAAACTAACATAACACAGGACCTCAACACACAAACCACAATGAACCAGCACAAGACAGAAGACACAAGGGCATTAAATAAGGGACCAAATCAAGAGGGGAACAGGTGAAGGGCATAAATCAATAACGAGGTAACGAGAGGATGGGAACAAAGACGAGACCAGAGAGAGTGTATGTAAGACATAACAATAATTGCCTCTCCTAAACATGAGGTTCTGTCATGATCCTGCCACCACACTAAGAGAAACATGACATGATGCAGCAGAATCATGACAAGATTACTGGTTGATTTCTTACGACTTAATCAACTATGTTTCAGAAACAAAAATTAATTGTGCCCCTCTATCAGATCACAAATTGATATCAATCTTTTTTGATGGATGTAAGAGTAGTATTATTCGTGGATACTGGAAATTTAATAACAGTCTACTTTCTGACAATTGTTTTGTGGAACAAGTTAAATTGATAGCAAATATTTTTGAAAATAATACTTTAAATTCTGTCCAAAAGTGGGAGTTATTTAAGTTTAAAGTCAGGACAGAACCTGAGAAGAGGTAAAGAATTAAAGGAAAATAAACTTAGGAAGATTACAGAGATAACAGAGCAACTTAATACTTTAATTAAACCAAATACTCTATCCGAAGATGACAAGTCTAAATTATATCTTCTTAATTTAGAAATAGATAATCTATATATAGAATTAGCTAAATGTGCTTATGTGAGGTCAAGGGTCAAATGGTTTGAGCAAGGGGAAAGAAATACTACTTATTTTTTTTCTCTTGAAAAAAGAAATTATACAAGAAACTCTATTTCATCTTTGACTATAAATGGAAGAATCTCTAATAATCCTTCAGATATAGCATCTTTTGTGTATTCCTTTTATGAAAAACTTTATACTTCCCATTCTGACAATGAAAAAATAAGCACTTATATACAAACAGTTAAACATTTTGTTCCAACCTGTTTCTAATGATTATAGTGAATATTGTGAAGATGATATTTTCAAAGCTGAGCTCTCTAAAGCTCTTTTTTCAATGAAGAAAGGAAAATCCCCTGGAACAGATGGGTTAGCTGTTGAATTTTATTGTGCCTTTTGGGATCTGATAGAAAATCCTTTATTTAGCATGTATAAAGAATGCTTAGACCCAGAAAGAAATGAGTACAACAATGAAACAAGGTATTATCAGTTTAATTCCAAAACCAGACAAAGACCCCTTGATCATTGACAATTGGAGACCAATAATATTATTAAACATTGATTATAAAATTTTAGCCTTAGTTTATGCTACCAGATTAAAGAGTGATTTAAATAAAATAATTGAAGAATCTCAAACTGGTTTTATGGCAAAGCGTCATCAAATATTAGGCTTATATTGGAACTGTTAGATTATAACCAATTTGTTAATTCAGATGCACTCATTTTATTCCTTGACTTTTACAAGGCGTTTGACACAATTGAACACCAATTTTTATTACAGAGTTTACATGCATGTGGTTTTGGGAAAAAATTCATTCAGACTGTTAAAATGTTTTACAAAGGCATTAATAGTTCCGTTATATTACAGAACAATACTTCTAGAAGATTCTCCATCAACAGAGGAGTGAGGCAGGGTTGCCCAATTTCCCCATTTTTGTTTTTAATTGTTGTGGAACTATAAGCGATTAATATAGTTAAAAATCCAAATTTACATGGTATAACATTATTTAATAGAGAAATAAAAATATCACAATTGGCTGATGATACAATGTTATTTCTAAAAGATAAGACTCAAATTAAGAATGTAATTGAATTAGTTCAAGCCTTTTCTGATGCCTCAGGTCTCCAGTTAAATATTATAAAGTGTGAAATTCTTCCAGTACATGATTCTTCTGAACATTCAATGTTTAACATTCCAGTGAAAGAATATGTTAAATATTTAGGAATTTAAATATCTAAAAATTTGACAATTAGACAGCATCTCAATTTTAATAACAAGAATAAAAAAACTAAAATGATTTTTGACAATTGGTTAAGAAGGGATTTATCTATTTTAGGCAGAATCTTATTAACAAAAGTAGAAGGTTTATCCAGATTCATTTTTCCTGCTCTGTCTTTATCTGTTCAAGATTCTACTGGTAAAGAAATTAATAGATTATTAGTTTATTTTTTGCTGGAAAAATAAGCACCACCATCTTAAAAAAACTTTATTAGTTGGAAAGAAATCTGAAGGCGGTTTTGAAATGCTGGATTATGTAGACATGAACAATACTTTTAAGATTAATTGGATCAAAAGGTGTGTTATTGATACTGATTCAATCTGGTCTTTTATTCCACATAATATTTTTAAGAGGGTCGGTGGTCTTAAATTTCTTTTAACTTGCAATTTTGTACCATCTAAATTACCTATAACACTGTCTAAATTTCATGAGCAAGCACTCTTGGCCTGGAAATTGTGCTTTGTGCATAATTTTTCTCCTCACAGAATGAAAATATGGAACAACGAATTGATTGCAGTGAAAGGCAAGAGTTTGTTTTTTGAGAACTGGTTGGATCACGGGTTAATTTATTTAAGTGATTTATTTGATTCATCTTTAAAGATTCACTCTAATGATTCTTTTTTGTCCAAATTCCATTTTCCTATAGAATTTAAAGAATTTTCGGTAGTAATTAAAGCTATTCCCTCTGGGCTTATTATTTAATGTGCAGCCACCTGACTTAATATAAAGTTGAAAATAAAGATTATGATCTCCTTATAAATGGTAAATACATTTTTGATAAAAAAACAAAGATATAAGACAAGTATTTAACGAACAAAGGAGAGTTACTCCAAGAGGGAAATTTTACTGGAATTCCATTTTAAGAGATGTTAATTTGAGAAAAGCATGGCTGCTCCCTTACAAATTTTGTATTTCTAATAAAGTAAGAGAAATTCATCTGAAGGTTTTACACAAAATATATCCAACTAATATGTGGCTTCCTAATTTTATGGATATTGGGAAAGAATGTTCCTTTTGTAACAACAAAAGTTTTTAAAACTTTAAACCATTTGCTTGCTGATTGCCTAAGTGTAAAGTCATTTTGGAAAGATTGTTTTTTTTACTTTTTCAGTTAAAATAGTTAAAATTAATCTAACGATATCACTGAATGTGAAAGAAATTATTTGCTACTTTGAGAATGATGATAAAAATATTCAAAATTTTGTAAATTTTATCATCTTGAATGGCAAATTTTTTATTCATAAATGTAGATTGTCAAAATCTCCTCCTTTACACAAGGTTTTCTCTAACGAACTCATTCTGTTAATGAAGTATCTTAAAATTGTTAAAAACTCAAAAGCTATGTCTATTGTAAGATATTATGAATCTGTATTTGGCGTCTTGTGAATGTCTCTTTTTATTTTAATTTATTTATTTTATCATTATTTTATTTCTTTAATCATCTTTGGAGTTTATGTTGCATGCCTGTTTTTTCTGTAATGTTATTTACATGTTCTAAATAAAAAAAGGGTAAAACATTTTTTAAAAAGTCTGGTGTGAAGTCAAAGCCTCTGCTGCCTCCTACTGAACACTTTAATAACTGCAGCTTCACTTCACTTTACACGATCTTCTATTACATTTGTTTTGGATTGCTAAACGCCAGTGAGCACAACTGCAGCTTCATGTGTAAAACTCTAACTACAGTCTGCACTAGCAACAGTCACCTGAGCTAAACTCTTCACATCACCTGCACAAATCATTCAAAGCAACACAACTCTTAACACACGGCTCAGTGCAGCCAAACACAATGCACAACATATATACCTATGTTCACTAACAAGTCTAAAACAAGACAACTGCTTAACCTTTCAGCTGAAAGGCACAAGGCTTAAATCTATTCTGTTTTGAATGTGTGCTTCACAGTTTTGACAGCAGTGTGTTAGCATTTGAACAAAGTGCTGTAAATCCACAGTGTTGTGCAGGTTGTGGTTAAAGTTGTGGGATAAGTGTGTAGAGTTTTGAAAACTGTGTTCAAGCAATGAAAACCGAACTAGAGTTTGGTCCACATGAACTGCTGCTGTGCAGACTGTAGTTAGAGTTTTACACATGTGACTCCAGTTGTGCTCGCTGTCGTCTAGCAATCGAAAAAAACGGTATTATAGATCTATCAAACATCTTTATAATTATAAATGAATATAAACAGAAGAACCCTCAGGACTAAATCTACAATGACTGTCTGACACATATTAGTCAGTGATAACTGAAAATCACTTTAACCCAAAAACACAAACATACATCTGCATTCATAATAATGTCTAAGAAGTATCTCTTGCCTTTCAAAAGAACATCACTTACTGCTCCACTTTGAGCACAATGAACTTCTCTTTAGAGACCTAAAATATACATTTGGAATATGTCTTTAATACATGAAGAAATATGACTGTTGTATTGCTTAAAAGTGAATATGAACTTGTTTTCTTTGCACTATTTGAGAGCATCTTTTCTGTTATGTTCACTTGTTTCTCCAGTTTTCATTGTCTGCACATAAATGCAATTAGAAACAATATTTTTCTTTGAAATTTTGGAGAAATTTTGTTAGTAGTTCACAGACAAACAAAAAATAATCACTTTACCTAAACATTTACCTATAAAAGATCAATTCAGAAAAACAGAAAATGGTCTTTGTATATTCAGAAACCAGTACAACTACAAATGATCTGCTAATATAAGATGGTTCATTACCAACGAAAGACATCTGCAGTAGGTGGCGCTGCAGCCGAACTCAACACTTCATGAAGTCATACATCATTCCGTTTCACTTTCATTCCCATCCAAAGACATAACGAGGAGATGAATGAACAGATGTCTCATGCATGCACACACACTTATGTTTGAATAATGTTTTTGTATTTCGTGTTTTTTTATGTTTTTAACTAAAATATTTCATAAAACAAAAGATGAAAAGCAGGTGCTACAGAAAGTTTCACTTCTGAGAACTGAAGACAAAAGCCAGATGAGATGAATGATGAGAATGAAAACATCTGTTCATCATCTGTGCTGACCGATCACAGATATCACATGACTTTAGTATAGATCTTTGAGATTTCATGTAAAGAGAAGAACATGTTATGGACTCAAAAATACTCTTCAAACGTTAAAAGCAAACAATTGTGTAGATGATGAAGGTTTTATTTCTGCT
This sequence comes from Barbatula barbatula, assembly GCF_947034865.1. Lineage (NCBI taxonomy): Eukaryota > Metazoa > Chordata > Actinopteri > Cypriniformes > Nemacheilidae > Barbatula > Barbatula barbatula. The sequence continues at coordinate 382,157 of NC_136779.1, read as the reverse complement.
TTGTGTTCAGAATACATGTAATAACTGTCAGTAACTGCATTTAAGACCTTTTTTATGAACCGATGAAGAACCATGACTTCAGGGACAATGAACAGAGGGAGAATTTGTTTAGAATTCAAGATTTGAACATGAAGTTACTGCGACAAAATCACAACAAGTTGTATGTTTTATACATTGAATCAACATGCTTCATTTTTTATGATTATTTTCCGTAAGCATTCTATAAAAACTGCAGTTGTCTTCAGATAGGTGATCTCACCTTTAGTCATTATTGACACTGAAGCACACAATCTCTCTCTCTCTCTGTGTCTCTCTCTCTCTGTGTCTCTCTCTCTCTGTGTCTCTCTCTCTCTCTCTCTCTCTCTCTCTCTCTCCTTTATGTGTTGATTGGTCGTGACAGCCGCATGCTGATTGGTTGTTTGTTGAATTTCTGCATGATTTCTTTGATGCGTGACAGATTAGAGCGGCTGAGCACAAAATCACACCTGCTGGCACCGATCTTGTATCCCACCTCGCACACTTTAGTGCCGGAGCTGAAGCCCTCGGCTCGAACCCTCACTGTGTATTCTCCAGGATTCAACAAACGCCAGAAATCTCCGTCAGATGCTACACACAAACAAAACATGTGTGAAGAAAAGTCTACAATGCACAGTTTGAAAGACAGACAGAAGATTGTGTGTGTGTGTGTGTGTGTGTGTGTGTGTGTGTGTGTGTGTGTGTGTGTGTGCGTGCGTGCGTGCGTGTGTGTGCGTGCTTGTTTTACCTGTGCGAATGTCATGATTGATTCCCTCCACAGAGATGACAGCATTAGCGATTCCTTTACCCTGAACATCTCTGACAATACCTTTAATCCCACGATGCACCTGTGTATGAACACATACTGAGTCTCAACTGTGTGTCTATAGAATATGAGGGGTGTGTCAGGGTGTGCTTGTCTACATGGTTTACGAGGACACAAATCTGTGTAATAATGTATAACAATGTAAACACTTCCTGTGTCCTGGTAAACAAAATAATTGAAAAAACATAATAAATCAAAAGGTTTCTGTGATGGTTAGGGGTAGGAAATAGAATATACAGTTTGAACAATATAAAAATCATTATGTCTATGGAGAGTCCTTGCAAACCAAATATATATATATATATAAATGTGTGTGTTCACCTGTTCCATGAAGACGAGCAGTGATTCACGGTTATTCTCCCACTCCTCTGGTAATTCAGACTCGTGTGGATATTTGTCACATCCCACATACATGGAGAGTTCAAAACAGTTTGTGTGCAGGTAACTGAAATCATTCATACCTGTTAACACAAAACAAGTGTTAGAAGTGTGACTTCTGATCTCACACACACACACACACACACACACACGTGTGTGTTTTATTATCTCTGTGGGGACAGTCCGTAATGAGTTGTTTACTGTACAAACTGTATATTTTATCCCATAAACCTAAAGATCCTAGAAAACTCCTAGAGTTGCATTTTTAGATTTTAAAAATGATCGTCCTGTACAATTGATAAAGTTTTGTGTCCGTGAGGACCTCAGTTATGGTCCCTACAGTGACACGAGTCCCCATGAGCTGGTGTGTGTTCAGGTTTAGGTCCCCACTAACATATACAAACCAAGTCCAAACACACACACACACACACACACACTGACTGCCTGCGGCCGTGTGCCAGGACGCTCCGTTGATGGTTCCGTCCTCTTTGGCGAAGTCATCGGTGTGACAGACCCTGCGTCTGACGTCAGTCATGAGTCTGTGAGTGGAGGCATATGAAAACGCCAACCAGCGGAACACGTGATCGTCAGGCGTGGCCGTCTGCTCACGTAACACTGAAACTGAGCGTGTGCGGTCGTATGGGAACGTCACCACGAGCTCGCCACCCTGCAGGTTTCCCCCCAATACAAATGGAATCTTCTCCATCCATGACACCAGAGCACGAGTCTCTACTGCCACCTGTTGACAGAGGTCAAAGGTCACTTTATATTGTTGTGTTGATAATTTATAATGTTTGTGTGATAACTCCGCTTTGGAAATGTTTATTGTGCTAGTTAGCTGGGTTTTTAGTTGAATCAAAACAAACCAACTGCAGTTTACTTGATATTAATTGGAATGCAGAAAAAAAACATGATTTTTGAATTTTTTTAATCTCATCACCAAACTTTTCATTTGTTCTTGAGACACACAGTGTTCACAGAGCATGACAGACGCGTTCATACAGCAAACCAGAGAAACACACACTCACAACACGTCATGTGTACAATATCTTAAATGATTTAATTCATTAAATGATCTTCATGTCTCTATGGAAAGCTTGATTCTGATTGTTCAGAGACTGTGTTACATGACAACAGTTTTTTATTCAGTCAGTCACATTCAGATGACTCTTCATGGACTCACTGTGGCGTTTTTAGACTGGTACCAGTCTGGAATGGGCACGTGGTGGTTATGAAATTTACGCGGGACCCATTTACGACTTTCAGCTTCCCAGAGAACAGAGTTGAGATCGGGGAAGTTATGATGAATGTCCAAACCATCCTGACTCCAGCGACCCAGAGACCAGCCACTCAACTCGGATCCCTGACGAACACACAGAACACACACACACACATGAGCTGAGAGATGAGTCTGTACTGTCCTCTGACTGAAACGTGAAGGTTTGTGTTTGACGCACGGCCTCAGATGCTTTCTCGAAGCCATCGGGGTTGACAGACGGCAGCAGGTGGATGCGAGTCTCATGTACCAAGTGTCGTATCCGCGGGTTACCGGACAGATACTCCTGACACATGAACTGCATCAGCAGCAGCAGCAGCTCTCGGCCCAGAACCTCGTTACCGTGGGAACCAGCCGTGTAACGAAACTCCGCTTCACCTGTGAGAACAGACACACACACATCATCTTTTTCTTAGACGGACACTGATCAGCGCTCAGACGTGATGTCTCACCCAGCTCGTGCTCGCCCGGGTTATCAGAGATCTCAATGGCGTAAAGTTTCAGCCCGTTGAAGCTTCTGCCGATGTTATAGATGCGTGTGATGTTCGGACACATTTCATTCACCACCTTCATGAGCTGCAGTTGAGAGGAAAACATCAGAAACATCAACCACACGACAAACATCTGTCCTGAAGACCACACACCTGTCTCATCTCTTTATAACTGTGATGTCTGAAGTCCAGATTGTCTGTGGTGATGATTTCATTTCGTCTTCTGTAATAATTATTTGGATCTGAAAGAAATATAAATTGGTATTTGCAGTGAAGCACAGAACCTGACGTGTGATGATGTGAAAGTGTGTGTTACCTGGCAATGGGCAGCCCAGGATCTCTAAACGCATACAGATGCTTCCGCCGGGGTACCATGAGCGCGGGTTTACACGGATGTATCGGGCCACCACGGGTTTGGGAAATCTGTTGGGAACGGTAATCTCCTTCTCCCGATTACCCGTAAAAATCTACTGAGACAAGCAGAAACATCCCACCAACTCTTAGTCTCTTACCACACATACACAGCAGCAGAGAAAAGCAGAGAAAAACAAAAAGTGTAAGGGTTAGAGTGTCTCACCAGATCCCGTGATCCGCTCTTGAGGGTCACCCAGCTGTGAGAATCATTACTGAAGAGAACTTTATAAGAGCTGACCCAATCACTCCTAGTCACACATACACGATGATAAGCAAGACATTCTGTGGCAATGCTTTAGATTACAGCCCGCAATGTACCGCATAATTAAACAGAATTAACAGCGGACCAAATTGTAACAATAATGTACGTCTACAGTACATATAGTATCTGTAAGTAAAGGGGAACAATATACAAAGTTAGGGGAATTAAGAAATCTGAAAATAAAAAAACATTTATACTGTAAGTATTTTAAAACTAAAGGTTTAATTATTCTAATGTAAAGTGGTATGCATGACCTGCAGAATTCTATACAACAGTCTAAGCGTGAACACATGCTACATTTTTGTAATCACAATGTACCCATTAATAAGCTACTGTGGATATTAATAAAGTACAGGATTCTTATTATAGCAAACATGAAATTAATTTTGTTCAAGCAAAACAGCAAGAATGAAGCACGCAGACTGTCTGATTGATTTTTATGGATTGTTTGTCACAAATAATGATTTAAATAATGAGTTATTATACATTTTTTAATGGGTTTAAATGTTTAACGTGCAAAAACAAAGTTGATATTTTGAGACTATAATCAAGAAGTTCAAGAGCAGTTTGATTTGGATGTTTATATGGCATGCAGTTCCCTCATAAATAGTTTTTTCACGCTTACCCCATTATTCCCAAAAATTGTACATATTGTTCCCCTTTATCTATAGAAATTTACTGTAAAGGTAAATTATTGTTATAATTAGTTACGCTGTAAATCCCGTTTAATTATGTGGTACATTGCAGGACGTGACCTAAAGCGTTACCCATTCTGTTTCTCTGGACATGTTTTGTTTGACTGGCTATTGACGTCACAAAATAAAGCCCCGCCCCCTTTCCCAGTAGAAGTGAAGTGTTCACATATGTTGATGTGATGATGTCATGTGCTGTGATAAACTCACGACCACAGAGAGCTTCGTCCCTGAGTGATGACTCCTGTGAATCTGGTGAGTCTGCGAGCATCAACCTCCATCCACTGCAGAGGATCCACACGCCCCGCACACCAACCACCATCATACAGATCATCCTCCTGAAGACCACCCTACACACACACATCATACAGATCATCCTCCTGAAGACCACCCTACACACACACATCATACAGATCATCCTCCTGAAGACCACCCTACACACACACACATCTTACAGATCATCCTCCTGAAGACCACCCTACACACACACACATCATACAGATCATCCTCCTGAAGACCACCCTACACACACACACATCATACAGATCATCCTCCTGAAGACCACCCTACACACACACACATCATACAGATCATCCTCCTGAAGACCACCCTACACACACACACATCATACAGATCATCCTCCTGAAGACCACCCTACACACACACATCATACAGATCATCCTCCTGAAGACCACCCTACACACACACATCATACAGATCATCCTCCTGAAGACCACCCTACACACACACATCATACAGATCATCCTCCTGAAGACCACCCTACACACACACACATCTTACAGATCATCCTCCTGAAGACCACCCTACACACACACACATCTTACAGATCATCCTCCTGAAGACCACCCTACACACACACACATCATACAGATCATCCTCCTGAAGACCACCCTACACACACACACATCATACAGATCATCCTCCTG
>NC_136779.1:366856-371856 GCF_947034865.1 Barbatula barbatula | reverse complement strand
TATCATCCAGTCCAGCATCCCAGAGAGGACCTGAAAGAGAACATCTGAGCTTCTGTTCCACTAACACATGACATGTGTCTCAGTGATCAATGTGCCCGTGTGTGCAAGCGTGCGTGCGTGCGTGCGCATTGCTGCATCTGTGTATGTGTGTGTGTGTGTGCGCATCAGTGTTTGTGCGTGTGTGTGTGTGCGTGCGTCTGTTTGTTCGTGTGTTTGCGTGTGTGTGTGCATGCCTGCGTCTGTGTGTGTGCATGCGTGCGTCTGTTTGTTTGCGTGTGTGTGTGCATGCCTGCGTCAGTGTGTGTATGTGCGCGCGTCAGTGTGTGCGTGCGTGCGTGCGTCTGTTTGTTCGTGTCTGTGTGTACATGCCTGCGTCTGTGTGTTTGTGCGTCTGTGTGTGCGCGCACGTCAGTGTGTGCGTGTGTGTGCATGCAGGCCCGGGGTGAGTAATCGGGAGACTCGGGAGAATTCCCGGTGGGCCGCTTCACTTTTGGGCCGGTCGAGTTTTTTTTTTTCTTTTTTTTCTTTCCTCTCTTCACAATAATCAAATATAATTTGTGACAAATAGTTGGTTACATTAGGCTACACACGTTCAACATTCTGACACCGCAGCGCGCAGCCTCTGTAAAGGTTGAACCATGTGAGGGAGTTCTCCCCTCCCCCCTCCCATAGAGTTGGTTGAGTCCACAGCGCGTCTTTTCCAAAACGTTTTCTCAGGTACGATAGCTGGGCCGGCCCTATCGTAACGGTACGCGTCAGGGAGGATGGATGGGAGGAAGAGGCCAGGAGGGGCCGAAAAAGCCAGGTTAAAAAAACGAAAAGCATTGGAGGAGGATGCTGCCAAATGTGCTAAACTCACGGATTTGTTTTCAAGAGGACAACAAACACAAGTGGCAACAGCAGGTAAAGAGAGACCGGCCTATTCATAATTAGCACTAACGTTAGCAACGCTGCAACGTAATTATTCGGCTAATACAGTTGTGTCATTGTCAACCTATTCACAAAATATAAAATTTAATAAAAACTTTTTTTTATCACCCAATACATGGCGATTCATAGACTTTGCAAATATTATGCAATTTAATACTGATAAAAAACTCTAGCTTGATCTGTGTATGCAGTAAAATGACCTCTATTTTTTGTAGCTTCTGAGCAGCAGATAAGCAAGTCCCCCACTGAAAATGAGGAGGCCATGATGACTACAGGGACAGGTAGAGAGGATACCAGAATAAACAATATGAATTAAAGTTATTTAACCCTCAGGTTGTATTCAAAACCCTATTGTGTTGTATTGTATTGAACACTTTTTGTGTTCACAGTCCAAAATGACCGGCCTACAAAAAATAGCTGAGAAATCACTTGTTATGCTATATAATCACCCAATATTGGATTCAATCTTTTTGTCAACTTGTTTTCTTTCAATTAAGACTGGTTTTATATTTCTGTTTGCATCTGATTAATCATAGGCCTCATTTATCTGAGAGTAGGTATCACGTTTTTTGATTAAAAAGCATTATTTTTGAATAAATTTGGAAATATTAAATAAAATATGAAAAAAATTGGTAATGACGGCCCCCATGAGGTCCTTTTTGTTATGCAATACAGGTGAGTTCCAGAGAAGCGTGTCCGAAAAAAGAAAAGAATGCCAGGAGAGCTTTTAGATGATGAACCAGTAGCCTCATCTGATGCTGCCTTTGAGGTGAATGTCCATAATGTTATTCTGGACACTGTGGCAGGTAGCATAGATAGGAGGTTTTCAGCAAATGCAAAACTTGCCTCAGATTTAGCTTGTCTTGACCCTAAAAACTTTCCTGAAATAAAGATAAATGGGCTCCCTAACTCAGCACTTCAGGAAATCAGCAAATGTCTGCTTAGGTTTGATGACAGAGCTACTGTTAGCACATTACAGACTGAGTTTTCTAGCCTGGCATACCAGTGGGACAGACTGAAACAGTCCTCTCTTGAAGGTTATACTGTCAGGACATGTAGTGAGGTGACACATGAAGGTCAGGAGGATAGTGGCGGACTGCCATATATGGAAAAACCAGAGCTGGAACTTGAAAGCAGGACCTGTTCCTCCTGCTAAAACTGTGCCATTTTTGTCCATTTAATACTCTCACAGTATAATCTCCTCACAGATGCTTATCATGTGATTGGGTTAGCATATAAGTTTCTGTTGACTTTGTCCATCACACAGGTTGCATGTGAGAGAAGCTTCTCAACTTTAAAATTTGTGAAGAATAGGCTACGAAGCTCATTGAGTCAGGACAACTTGGAGGCTTTCATGTTAATGTGCACAGAGAAGGAAATCTACATGTCTATAAGAGACGACACCGTTATCGATAAAGTGGCTGAAACCAGTGCACTGCTTAGGCGGCTACTGATGCTGTAGATGCTGTTGGTGCTATTCGCAATGTAACCATAAACAGTACTGTGACTTGAACTGTAAACATTAGTTCATTATGCCTCTTTGTGGAAGAGTGGGATACATTTCAAATGCTTTATTTATTTATTTCTGCTTTTGTTAATTTATCAACCTATTCTTTTGGAATATTTTTTGTTAACTTGAACTGTAAACATTAGTTCAATATGCCTCTTTGTGGAATAGTGGGATTGGGATACATTTCAAATGCTTTATTTATTTATTTCTGCTTTTGTTAATTTATCAACCTATCCTTGTGGAATATTTTTTGTTAACTTCTTCTGTGAATTATTATTTAACCTTTATATTATTTGTTAACCCATCATATTAATAAAAAACTACAAATAATAGGAAGAGCTGAACTGTTGCTTCATTTATCCAAATAGGAAAAAATGCTAATTTGGAATTCCACCATGGAAAAAGTGGGCCAGTTTTGGGCCTGAAACTCCCGGGCTGAAAAGTGGCCCCACTCCGGCCCTGTGTGCATGCGTTCATCTGTTTGTTTGTGTGTTTGCGTGTGTGTGTTGTGGCGGAGGGTACAGATCCAGGATCAGCATCACCTGGGAAACAGCCTGGCAGCTAATGCTGATCACCCACACCTGATGCTGATTAGCTGCCGGGCATATAAACCACACGTACACATCACTCGAGGGGCTTGTACTCCTCACTGCTAATACTGTGTCTTCTCTTCCTATAGAGTCCAGCGATTAACGGAACCACAAAGGAATCATTTTGCACGAGCACGGACTGGCAGGCAATTGGTTGAACACGAGCACCTCGGGTTGTCACCAGTGGATTGAGTTTTTCCCCACGTGTGTCAATAAATTCCCCTCTGGGGTTGTTTACACCGGCTGTCTTGTGTCCGTAGTGTTTCTTACGCTGCCACAGTGTGTGTGTGTGCATGCCTGCGTCTGTGTACGTCTGTGTGTGCGCGCGTGTCAGTGTGTGCGTGCGTCTGTTTGTTTGTGTGTGTGCGAATGTGTGTGTGTGTCAGTGTGTGTGTGCGCGTCTGTTTGTTTGTGTGTTAGTGTGTGTGCATGCCTTCGTCTGTGTGCCTCTTTGTGTGTGCATTATGTATGACAGATTAAAACACTCTTCATTCAGATGAAATCATCCAGTGTGGAATCCACTGCACATTCTTCCCGACCTGAGGGAAAACATCTGTCGGTCTGAATCTCACCCAGCTTCGCTCCACATGTTCACATTTGACACTTTTCATCAGCTTCTCATCTCCTTAAATGACCCCGAAACTCCACACAGATTCCCTGCAGGAACACAAAGATCTGTTTCATATCAGAGTTTTCACGTGATGTCAGGAGCTTAACTTCAGCTCAACATAAACCAGCGTCACACCTTACTAGCTTCTGTGTCCGTCACGTCATGTTCTGAGGCAGAGAAACACAAACATGACAAGAAGACCTTTTTGGATGTGAATTATAGATGCGGAGAGCTAAGAGCTTTGAGTTCTGATCGTGAACATGTGCTCTGCAGAACTTCAACACAACAAGATTCACACTTCCACTGAAACAAAGCAGATGAAATCCACACACATCAGATAACAAACTGAAACACTTTCTGTTCTTTCGTCGAGACTGAACATGAGAGCTTCTGTCAATCACACGAGTCACATCATCTGACATCAGATATACAACAATAAAACTCAACAATCATCAACACGTATCCAAAGAGAAAACTGAATTACAGAAGAGACATTAATATATATAATAGTTCTATAAGAGTTGAGTGAATGGAGCTGAAGAACTGAAATGATGGGATGTTTGATCACGTGATGATGAAAAAACACAGCACATGTCAAGCCAACGTCATAAAAACCAGCAGAAGTTTCTGTGTTCGTCATCTGCAGTTTCCATCACTGAAAAACCTCCAAAAACAGAAGAAACTCTCATCGCTGAATCTAACGTCTGTTTCAGTTCTCTTCACATTTATTTGAACGTTTTTGATTTATTGTGAAGCAGCTTAAAATAACATTTATATTAATACAGATAATAACCTTTGAACCGACATTTATTCACATGTATATTTATGTTACTTACCAGAAAGCATCAGAAAAACCAGCAATTCTCTCATCTACAGCAATGCATGAGAACCTGCTATAAACCATCAAATGTCTTTCTGAAAAAATAAACAGTGTGACTTCATCAAGGGACAAAGATCATCACATGGACTCCACTTGTGTAATGTAAACACATAAAGCCTTTTATTTATTAAGAACAGCACATTGTAATAATTGACCTTGTAGTCACTGGACAGTATGAGAATAGATGTGTCACGTGACAGATTGGCTTCTTTATTCACTGTGAAGTGACGTGAAATCTTTCCTGAAAACACAAGAGAAACATCACTGCTGTCACTCAATGTATAAAGCAAACTGCGATACCAAGCTCAACCGACCATGTCAATGTACCGCACGGTTTCTTTAAACGCGTCAAAACTACAGGAACCATTCAACAAATTATTTATTTCATAAAAGGAACATCCAACAAATCGTTAATACAGTTATTATACAATAAAATAAATGATTTAAATTAATATTAACGTAAATTAAATAACATATAAA
>NC_136779.1:354356-361856 GCF_947034865.1 Barbatula barbatula | reverse complement strand
CCTTCATACCCTCCTACACCCCATCAAGAACCTTCACACCCTCCTACACCCCATCAAGAACCTTCACACCCTCCTACACCCAATCAAGAACCTTCATACCCTCCTACACCCCATCAAGAACCTTCATACCCTCCTACACCCCATCAAGAACCTTCATACCCTCCTACACCCCATCAAGAACCTTCATACCCTCCTACACCCCATCAAGAACCTTCATACCCTCCTACACCCCATCAAGAACCTTCATACCCTCCTACACCCCATCAAGAACCTTCACACCCTCCTACACCCCATCAAGAACCTTCACACCCTCCTACACCCAATCAAGAACCTTCACACCCTCCTACACCCCATCAAGAACCTTCACACCCTCCTACACCCCATCAAGAACCTTCACACCCTCCTACACCCCATCAAGAACCTTCACACCCTCCTACACCCCATCAAGAACCTTCACACCCTCCTACACCCCATCAAGAACCTTCATACCCTCCTACACCCCATCAAGAACCTTCATACCCTCCTACACCCCATCAAGAACCTTCACACCCTCCTACACCCCATCAAGAACCTTCACACCCTCCTACACCCCATCAAGAACCTTCATACCCTCCTACACCCCATCAAGAACCTTCATACCCTCCTACACCCCATCAAGAACCTTCATACCCTCCTACACCCCATCAAGAACCTTCATACCCTCCTACACCCCATCAAGAACCTTCATACCCTCCTTCACCCCATCAAGAACCCTGCGTCTGCTAAATGACTAAATGTAAATGTTAAGTGCTAGCCACAAAGCTGGTTTCTCTCTCTTCTAAACCGTGCATTGGGTTAGTCACTCAATGAATTCTCTTGTGCTTTGTTCCCACCCTTCTGAATCATGTTTCATTAATAAGGAGTGATCACAAACTGAGACTTTTTACTTGTGCTCTCTTACCTTCAGTTTATAGTAAATGTAAGTTAAAGTGTCGCCAATGTACCCTTAAAAAGTGGTGATAAGGTCTTAACATGAATGAAAAAGGGCTTAAAAAGTATTAAATGCAGCTCCATGAATCCTGTGTATACCCTGTGACTGTACACACACACTGACCTCTAGAGCGGCGATAGCGACCTGACAGGCCAGAGGATTTCCTCCATATGTGGATCCATGTTCTCCAGGTTTAATGGTCAACATCACCTCATCATCACCTAACACAGCAGACACCTGAAAAACACCAAACACACACTTCCATTCACTTTCTGTGTGTGTGTGTGTGTGTGTGTGTGCACCCTAACCCATGGGCAAAAAAGCGTATAAATCGTACAGAAAAATGCAAATAGTTTATAGGGGTGGGGTTTAAATATACAGTTTGTACAGTACAAAAATTAAACGCCTATAGAGAGATAATAAACTATGTGTGTGTGTCTCACAGGATACACTCCTCCTGACAGAGCTTTTCCCAGCACCAGTAGATCCGGTCTAACAGCCTCATGATCCACAGCCAAACGCCGTCCAGTACGAGCCAAACCGGTCTGAACCTCATCAGCGATAAACAAAACCTGTAAACACGCAGACGTCAAACACAAACATCTCCTTCAGAGATATAAAGTGTGTGTGGTGTTACTTGCATTGTGTTTAGTGCACAGCTCTCGGACTCTCGTGAGGTATCCAGCATCAGGGACGATGACACCGGCTTCACCTTGAATGGGCTCCACCATAAACGCAGCTACGTGAGGATCCTGCAGCGCTTTCTGAACACACACACACATTTACATTTAGCAGACGCTTTTAATGACTTAATGCGTGTCTCATTATCGAGTGACATCATCAGGGCTGATCCTCACACACAACACTGTGTTCACTATCTCTCCTTTATGAATCATCAACACTACAGTTTCACTTGAACAGTTTATAATCAGAAAACAGAATCTACTCTCCTCGCGTCTCTAGTCTTCACTACTGTAAACATGTGTTTGTGTACTACTGTCATTATTGTTGCTTAAATGTTCCTGTAAATGAAGAGTGTTAAACAAGCACACGACTCACTGATGGCCTTCAGCAGCTTGAGTTTCATGTCAAATATAAACCTGCTGATCCAGTGTGTGTGTGAGAGAGACGCTCTTCAGGGAGAACATGTGTTATGAGGACTTTCTACATGTTCAGATTAACTTCATTTAGTTTGATTTATAAACTGTTTCCTCATAAGGATCTCATAACGTCCCCACAAGTGAAAACATGACTGTTGTTACACTCTTGCAGGGTTGCTGCACACTTTGTACAAAAACATTTAAGAGTTTAAGACCTGAACAAAGAAAAAATAATACCAGAACAAACTGCCTTAACACACATTTAACATAAGTCCACATTTCTTTCTCAGAAGAATGAAAGAATTAAAACAGATCATTTTAAATAGGGACATCATATTTGTCCGAAGCCTTTTTCTTCATTTTCTTCTACAGCTCATCTAGCTCCTGAGCTTCTGGTGTCTTCTCAGTGTGTTTGACTTTCTGCCGTCTGCCATTCTATAAAACTAGCTAGCTTCTCTGAAACCACTTAGATTTTTATGACAATCACACAATATGAAACGTGTATAGTACATTTCCTGTACCGTTTTTTTACTGTACCACAGTAAATATTAAAGTATACTACAAAGTGTATAAATAAACTATAGCTAGTCCTACAGAATAATACTGCAGTATATGTTAATAGAGTGTGATAGTTATTCTACAGCGGTAATATACTACCATCTACTATAAGAATTACTAAAGTATACAACCGTATTTTTATGTGATGTGAAACACCCGTGAATGATTTAAATTACGAAGTTTAAAACAATCTAATACAATACTAGTATAATTTTATAGTTTATTTGTTGTTTTCATTACATAAGATTGCTATTTAATACTTAATAGCATGGGTTCGTCTCTTCTCAGTGAAGCGTAAAACAGTAGATGGCGATAATGAGCCGCTTCCGGTTGTGATACAGAAGAAGAAGAAGATGACGTCACACTGTAGCCGCTCTGAAGGCTTTTGCTCGCGCTACACCGCTCCTTTATTAAAAAAGTCATTAAATACTGGAAAAGCTACACTGTTTTAAAACTAGTTGATCTACCAAAAAATGAAGTTAGTTTGTATCACTGCTTCTTTAGATACTCCCCCACTCGCCTATTCATGTGTGAAAGAGAAAAGTTTAGTCAGAAGATGGATCGCCTCATAATAAAACGAAAATAAACAACCGCCTGCGTTACTTTACTCTGTCTGTTAGATTCGCTTCGTGAAATAAAAGGTTTAGCGGTGCAAACGCTTACAAGAAAGCGCTTCTAAGATATTACAAATAAATCATTTGAAATAAAGTTTCAGTGTACAGTTGCTGTGCGCTTTAATTCCCATTAAGTTTAAAGGTCTTCAGCAGGAGACGGTAAATTACACAAAACACTGACCCGCAGATTGAGCGAGCGAAATTATTAAAACAATATATGAAGGGTTAAAATATGTTCAACGAACGGTTTCATATAACATTTATGACCAACCATAAGTCCCTTAAATTTAATGTAAGACTTTTTAAGGATCCGCGGCACCCAGCTCTTGGTTTTGTGTAGGGTTTCCCAGGACACTGAAGGACTGTAATTGAACTGTTTACATTAACAGCAAACACAACTGAACTCAAATCACTTCGAATAAAAACATGTGCAGAAAATAACATACATGTAAATGAACACTTGTATGATGTGAAATGTGTGTGTGTGTTGTACCTCTAGTGAGGGAATGTCATTATAAGGCACAAGATGAAATCCAGGCATGAACGGACCGAAGCCGTCATAACTGCTGGGGTCTGTTGAGCTGGAGATCGCTGCCATCGTACGACCCCAGAAATTCCCCCCTAATGAACACATGCACATCTCAAACTCATCCTGTCATTACAGTAACCAATCACAGAGCTGACATGCAGTCACATGTCTTATATACGGCACAGAGAGTGTCCGTGAGCAGCTTTCGTGTCGTCCGGCTCTAACTTTTGACTCACTTGCAAAAATGATCTTTGCTTCATATTGCGGGACCCCCTTCACAGTGTACGCCCACTTCCGGGCGAGTTTACAGGCAGTTTCTCCTCCCTCCACACCTTAAAGACACAAACACACATCATCAGCTGACATGGCGAGTCAAACAGGTACGGACCATCACGTGACTCTACCTGTGTTCATGGGCAGAACTTTATCATATCCAAACAGTGAGGTGATGTATTGCTCATAAGCGCCCAGCACATCATTGTAGAACGCTCGTGAGGTCAGCGTCAGTCTGGAGGCCTGAGCCGTCAGGGCCGAGATGATTTTCGGGTGACAGTGACCCTGATTGACAGCGCTGTACGCACTGAGAAAATCAAAGTACCTCCGACCCTCGACGTCCCACACATTCACACCTAAAACACATCAGACACACATCAGCCATGATCACAGTGTGTGTGTGTGTGTGTGTGTGTGTGTGTGCGCGCTCGCTCACCCTCTCCTCGTTCCAGGACCACAGGCAGCGGGTGATAGTTATGAGCACCGTGGCGGTTCTCACGGCTGTACACCTCTTCTGACGTCAGATGACGGTCCACACGTTTAGCTCTTGATGCTGCAGAGGAGGACGTCCGTGTCCCAGAATGCAGTGCGCAGCTCAGGGTGGATGTCACGCGATTGACGCTCCTCATCACACACTTCAGACTGTTCATGATGTTCACACTAAACACGTGTCACCAGCAATTCACAATCATCAATCTCATTTAACCTGTCAGATGACAAACTAGCTGACGGTACTAGTTACACAATTGACTCAAAGTAACCCAAATTCTACACCAACATCTCATGATGAAGACTTATTTAAAAAGATAAACAGCACACACACACAAATCATATTTATCTCCTGTCATTTATTATTATATTATATTGTGTGATTGCGAGTTGAAATAATTCTGATGAAATTCATTTTGAAAAATGTGTTGATGTTAAAACCTTATTGACATCATATCACATAACTGTCTGTGTCACAGGAAGAGATCATCAGTCAATGAATGAGTTGAATGAGTGAGTTTGAAAAGAAATGGTCAATTCCAACTTTATGGATGTTACATAGAAAATGCTCAGTGAGAATTAATTTGTTATTGACCCATCTGTTTATATTCGACTAAACCCTTGTTGATAGAGTCTAAACATCAGAAAATATCAATCTATGAACAAATAAGGGAAATAAACATGCGTTATGGATGTGACAAAAAAAGGACGCGTTTTTGGAGACGACAAACTTTGTAGGATTTCTGTGAAATAAAATCCACAATGAAGCAATAATACCCAATGAATGGAGAAGGGATGTCTCTTTATAGAACATCAAATAGTGACTTTATTTTCATTTTCGTGTGTCCATTTATGAAGAATACTAAGCGTGAAAGAAAACCTCCTTCTTTCAACTCCGCAACATCGCCAAAATCAGACCCTCTCTCACACTCCCAGCTGCCGAAAGACTCATTCATGCCTTTATCTCCTCCCGACTGGACTACTGCAACTCACTTCTCCTCAGCATCAGCTCCACCCACCTCAACCGACTCCAACTGGTCCAGAATTCAGACGCCCGACTCATCACCCGCTCCAAATCTTGGCATCACATCACTCCAGTTCTTAAACAACTGCACTGGCTTCCCATCTCCCACTGGATCACCTACAAAATCCTGGTCCTCACCTACAAAGCCCTTCACCATCTGGCCCCCACATATCTCACTGACCTCCTCTCCTTGTACCAACCCTCACGGTCCCTCAGATCCACCTCAGCTGGTCTACTCTCCAGTCAAAAGTCCAAACTCTGCAGTTTTGGGGACAGAGCATTCTCTAGGGCAGCTCCCAGGCTCTGGAACTCCCTCCCCCTGACATACGCACTTCTGAGACACTTGCCATCTTCCAGTCCCGCCTTAAGACCCATCTCTTTACCTCTGCCTACCCATAGCCCCGTGTCCCTTTTTTTTTTTTTTGTAAAGCTACTTTGAGTTTTTGAAAAGCGCTTTATAAATTCAATTTATTATTATTATTATTGTTATGGATGTGACAATCCTGAAAATGGCTCTTACCTGACTATGAGAAATCATGCAGTAAAAATAAAACAAATGCTTTACATATTTGAAGAGAGATCTCACGTGGGGATCTGAACCACCAAATGTTCATTTCTGTGCTGTTACAATAGTAAACTGTTATTATTTCATGGTGAGGTTGTCATTTTTGCCCAAATTGGGTATTGAATTATGAGGAGCAGCAGGTGTTTAAACATGTCATGACGTGACTGTGGGTTCTGCTGATGAGTCTTATGTATATTCTACATTAATTATTAAACCGATTCACCTTGAGTAAGAAATAAAGAACAACGCGATGATTGGCTCTTCAGAAACTGCCCCCAAACACACCCATCATGAGCCCCTGCCAAGCACGCGCACGAGGAAGGGAGGTCGCGCACACGCACACGCACACTCCTTATCCAGTTATATCGTCATCACTTATTCCTTTACACTCATCCCCAATAAAACTCAAAACATCACCATATAATTATTATTATTAATATCGTCATAATTCTCCTCGTGTTCCTCCTGCTCTATGCTTATATATCAGGGCGTCTTTACGTCATTATGAATCTGCGCGTCTGATGCGACACATGACGCTTGAGAAGCTTGAACCCGCACTCAAGTGTGTGTGTGTGTGTGTGTGTGTGTCGGGAGAGTTTACCTGCTGCGGGTCCGTGCGGGTGCGTGCGGGTCGCTTCTCTTCCTACTGCGTGTGGAGTCTAGTCGGATTATTCAAAGGAGACACGTCACTTTGCGTCCTGACGTCACTAGGGCGAGCGCAGCTCAACTTGAATTATGTTTCTGAAGTATTTCTAACAGTGTGAGGGAAAGTGACATCACTCTATTGCTTTTCTGTAGTGTGTTGTGCACTTGTGCGGTGATTCAGTGTGTAATTATGATGTTTTATGAGAAGGGTGACGCAACACTCATGTCGCATTGCCTCAGGCACGAGACATCCTTCACTGCACTTTAATGTGTTTTACTATGGCAGTAGTTTGGTTCCAAAATGAGATAACTCTAAATTCATGTTTTTATTGTGTTAGTTAGTTATTTTTTTTGAGTTATTATGGCTTAAATCAAAACAAACCAACTGCAGTTTGATTGATATTAATTGGAATGCTTAATCAAAATCTGAGTTATCTCATTTTGCAACCAAACTCAAAAATTCAGTCTACTAATATGAATATTAAATTCATTAAATATTAAAAAAATATTTTTAAATCAATTGGTTTAAATATTAGTTTATTTCACATAGTAGCAACGTTGAATGTGTAAAATAAATACATATATTTATTTAAATAACAGCACAATTTCACTACTATGCACTTTGTGTCGTAAATAATACAAGGTTTTGCAATCCCAGCACATTTAAACCGAACAATCTGAACACGGGAATTCCCTTTGAAAGGAATAAACTTCATCTCCCAGAAGGCGCGTG
>NC_136779.1:199356-346856 GCF_947034865.1 Barbatula barbatula | reverse complement strand
CTTTTAACATCAGTGAGACAATCATCATAGGCAATAAAGAGAAAGATACAAAACATGCTGACATATCAAGAGTGATGCTTAATGTCGCAATGAAAAAATCTTTCCTGTAGATAAAACATAAGCAAGTTTTCATGAGATTACAAAGATTTGATTGATTATCAATAAATTAAATGAGGCAGTTTTTGTACAAACACATTAAAAGGTTTATTCATATAGAAACAAGTAGATTTACTTCTGTAGTTACCAAAATGTAAAAGACAAAAATATTTCTAAATAGCTTTTTTCCACCAGTGAGGAACTGAAATACCTGATATTACTATTGTTACACATCTGAAGCCCTTTAACATGTGTGTGTGTGTGTTCACCTGCAGCCGGCAGCGTTTGTCATCATGTATGACTCCGCTCTTATCATTACTAATCTAAACGTGTGTATGTGTGTGTGTGTGTTCTCATCTGCAACACAAAGCTCTCCAGCACAGATCATGTTCTCATGCACACACCCTCCATGTTCGTCACCCTGAGTCGATTACACGTGTTCACTTACTGAAGCGTCCATCCCATAATATTCCAACGGCAGGGAATGCTGGGAGTATTAGAGCTAGGCTCAGCTCAGTTTCTCTCGATCTGTTCAATGTCCAGTTCTCCGCCCAACTGGAACGCGTCCCGCCCCTTCACACTGCACAGCCCCGCCCACAGACACTCACGCTCCTTGCCACCGGTGAGCCCTCCTGTCCAGCCGCTGTCTGATTGGTGGATGATGGCGTTCTGAGAAGGTTCTGAGGTGTTTGCCGGGCAGTCGTCCGCAGTGAAGCCCGGACAGCTGAGGCTGTGAAAATCCTGCAGCTTCTGTGAAACAGATGACAAACACACGTTATCAAGCGTCAGAAGGACTGCAGATCGTCACACAGGATAAACCTCAGCTGTTATCACAACAGTAACACATAAACCAGCCGGAGGGCGGCAGAAGAGATTAAGTCCAGGTCTGTTACTACGGCAGCCGTATATTTGGAGATGGCAATACTGATCTCAAACCCCTCATTGACTCATTGATAAATGCTATTTCTCTCATTTGAGCAAGTGATTCAGAACTCATGTTATTTCCAGGCAATGTTGACTTGCAAGAGTTTGTCCGTCATTACTGAAGAACAACTAAATGAAATGGAGATCATCATGTGATTACCTGTGTCATCTTGAGCAGGTCCAGGGAAGGTCTCTGTTTGTGGCTGTCAGCCGGTCTCCTGCGCTTCACGCCGGTCTTCTTGTCGTTGTGGACGCAGGGTTGCGAGCGGCTCCGGGACAGTCCGCCCCGCCGCTCCATCTCAGGGGTGCTGTCTGGAGAGCTGGCCTCTGACGGGCCACTGGCTTCCACCGGGCAGATCTGCTCGTGCGAGAGGTAGTGAGCCTGCTGAGGGGTGTCGGAGGACGCGCTGAAGGAGAAGGTGCCGCCGAAGGGCTCCAGCAGGTTTGTGTGTGCAGGCAGACTGAAGCTGGAGCTGCGCTGCATCACAGGAAACCCCACCATGCTGAAAGCTGAGGACGCTCTGCGCTGGACGCTTCCCCCGCTGTGACATCGACGCTTCTCGACACTCGTCCAAACTCGCGAGCCCTGAGGCCGCCATGCCGACCGGCAGGCGGACAGTTCGTCGGAGCAGGACAGCGAGCGGCACTGGCGTTTGCTGGGCGGAGCGGTGCCGACGAGAGACGGTGCTTCACTCAGACTCAGATCATGCAGCAAACTGCTGATGGTGCCCGTCTCACGAGAGGAGCGCACTTCCCCCGTGCAGTCCCACAGACTCTCCAGACTGGAGCCCACGGGCCGCTGCTGCATACCGACCTCGGCCCACCGACCTGTTTCTACAGCGACAAAACCAGACACGCCATATAAGACCAACAATCTACACATCACATTAACCTGTGAATGATGCTTATTGACATAATGCAGTCTTTTGGGCTCATGTGTCATTACAACTTAAGCTATTGTGTGCTACCCAGTAGCGGTTCAACTGACACTCACACACATCACAATACCATTTACTACTTCCCATCATCTAAAACACTGCGTGACGGGTGAAAACCACAGCAAGAAGGCTGCTATTAGATCAAATCTCAGCACATCAACATGTGTACACGTGTATGATGGTCATGTGTTGAGTGTCATTTGATTGCTGAAGCACAGTAACATTACAGAGAAAAAGTTCACAGGAAGAGACGTCCATGAACCCCACAGCTGCTCATGAGAAACAAAAGAAAGCAGGAAGACTGCCAGAGTCAACACACACATCAGCGCATGTGCACACACGTCACACACACACACACACACACACACACTACTGTACTCAACACAGCAGCGTTTCTACACATCACCTGATATTTATTCTATAAGAAAAAACAACAACAACTGAACTGACATTAATGGTAACTAGGGATGTAACTATCCACCGATTGCACAATTGAAAGTGAAACCTGCCGATTCCGATGTTATATCCACAAACTATAATTGACCGTTTATTTAAAACCATTAACTTTTCTTCAATGCACATTTTTTTCACATTACATTTTCTTATTTTCATTTCATAAATTATTGAACATTACAATTTTCCATAAATGCAGTTCTCCAGGCTTCATTAAATGACAGAATCTTCTCAGACAACTATTAAATTGAAGAACTCTGTGATTCCAAAGAATAATAAATAATAAAATATAACTAAACCCCTCTTAATTGACCTTTTTCATTTTATGTACTCATCTCAGATAAGTCGGAGAGAACACTTCACCTTTACTCTTGTCTGTTTCTGAAACTAACATTGCTTTATAATTTTTTTCTGAAATGTGAAATAAATCTTTATCTTGGCTCTGTAGTGTTAAAATAAGTGAGTTGTATTTTAGCTGCAACAAAAGTTTAAATCCTCTTTTCTTGATCCTCCAATCATAAGAGGTGCGAGTTATAGTATGAAATGGGTCAAATGATCATAAAATCATTGCATCAGATGAACCTCGACAAAGGTAACATCTATAATTTGTTTTAACATTCTCCATGTTACGCCCGGAAGACCTATCGTTTCATACAGTCATGTGACCACAAAAATATTGAGACGATTTTGCTTTTGTGATAACACGATATCAATCATATTGTTACATCCCTAATGATGACAGTTCAATAATGCATCTGTTATTAAGAAACTCCTCAATAAACAATCGTGATCTGATTACATGCCGTTATTTTTGTATTCTAAATGTGTGGAAGGCCATTTTGTTCAAAACAAATGATTTGGCTGTGGGCACAGGGCAAAACAAAAGCGCCCCGCGGCAGGCACAGAACACACGACTGTGGGCAGAGGTTATGAGCGATGTGGTGCCAGGCAGCACAAAACACTATTGATCTCCATTTCAACTCAAACACTGGCCTCTGTTCTCTGAGAGAAGTAATTCTGGACAACAGCAGCGATGCTGAAGTCAACAAATTCTTCAAATGACAAACACCTACAAACACCTGCAGCATCACGGCACAAGAGGACGATGCGAGCGGAGTTCATCCAGTAAATGTAGAAGCACTTACCCATGATTCCACAGGAGAAGAGGGCCGTCCCCTGGCTCATGGTTGTTAACTCCTGCTGATGAAACACACAGACACATGAGAAGAGCATCCGTACCCGAGACACGCAAAATAAATCCCCCAACAACAGCACATGAAGCCACCGGTGACAGGAAACCCACCCAACCCTCCATGTGCATTCTAACTAGTACACATCAAATAAACCACAGACAGAGTCGAGCTACAGTACGGCCGGCTCTTGATTGAAGTGTGAGAAATCTTTCTGAACGAGTCAAATGAAGCATTTGTGAGATCAGAAACTAATCAAACGCATGTAATGAAACATGATCAAACATGAGCTCATGTCCATGAGAAACCAACACTAACACATGCTGCCAAACGCTGTAAAGTACACAGTAATAATGTCTTTTTAAATGATATAATAAGCTATACACTCATTATCAGATTGTTTAGTTAATAGTCAACACCATCTACAAGGTTCTGTAGGAAACACTTTGTTCACTATATTAAGGACATACATTTTTTTTATTGATTTCTAAATGTGAAAATACAGAAGATGTGTCATCTCACCAGCTGCAGAGACTCTGCTGATGTTACATCATCGACGGGCTTCTTGTCCAGTGTTTTAGTGTGAATAATCACCATGGCAACACACATGTTTGCCACAGTCCATTCCAGTGCAGATGACCCGACCCAACTTCACTCACATCAGCAGCGGCCGGTCTTCAGATGACCTCTTCACCCTGAACAAAGACAAAACAAGAGAAGAGTTGAACTACTCTGTAACGGAACTCGTCACTAGGCTACGGTGTAGGGATGAGTCACCATTTTCCAATATTCGATTTGTTGAGTTCATTTTAAAACAAAGACAGCGTGTGTGATTGTCGTCTAAAAATAAAAACCAACAAAAATAATTCCCCGTATTAATGCAGTTCATGTAACCAGAGGGCACTGCTAATAACACGCTGTTATTATGAGTTATTATTATTATTAAATATAAGTTCTGTGTGGGGTCCTTTATGAAATGAATGGAAATGAAGTGCAGTGCAAACTCTGCCATGGGATGATTGATTGTCATTGGTTAACCACTAGGACGCACATTCATTTGAGGGCGAAGCATCAACAGGTCAACCAAGACAAATCCTACACGGGAAGAGCAAACAACAGAACTCTTCACTGAGAGGATCGCTAAAGTTATACTTCTGAAAATCATGGACCAAGCTTCCTTTACACTTATTTAAGATTCTTTAACTTTAAACTTTTCTGGTATAATGTTTATTTAATAAACAAATGATAGATGTTCTTCCAGAGCAACCCAGAGAAATGTTCTTAATAGCCACTATGGCAATTAATATGCTTTTGTTCCTATAATTCACACATTCATAAATACTTTATCTACATCAACAATGTTTTACTAACAGCAGTAGGTGAATGATCTCGACAGAAAGAACTGTACTGGATTATAACGGAGCGGCGTGCAGCTGTAGCGGATCAAGCTGTGAAATTATACATCATTTATCGGCTATAATAAATGAAATGAAAAATTTTAATGTTATCGGCCGATACCGATACGAGCTGAAATTTACCGTACATCCCCAGTTAAAAGACTTTATAATGTGATATGAGAGTAGAAGCCAAACAGATTTCAAGGGCCAAAACTAGACCAAACGCAAACACGACGTGATGACATCACAAATATGCTAATAATTGTGATAGCTTAGACACTAATGTATTAACAGTTTGCCATTATACAGATGGACAGCTTGAATGGTCTCTCTCGCTATGTGTGTGTAGCCTATTCATGCAAGCATGCGGTGGGGGTGTGCAATTTTCAGTGAATTTGCGAATAATGTAATTTCTACGTGGTCGCACCTTTACAATGCTCGCTGTATTGAGTTCTGACCCGGTGTGCACACACACACACACACAGACACATGCGCGCATATACACAGGTAAGCACAACGCCAGAGAGCGCGTGTGGGAAAATATGTTGTCAACCACCTGAAAAGCAGATAAAAAAAATTCCTTCCTGGGTTGTGAAAAAATGCAACATTCGCTGACAAATGCGTATTTGTTTTCACCCAGCTTATCCTTCGTTCTATCCGAACCGCAAGACATCATGAGCCTTTCTATGTATTCAATTGAACAGCGCATCGTCTAGAGCGCGCACTCGATTCAAACACCCACACGATTTCATTCATGAAAATCATTGATTCTCCTGAGTCTACTACACCGAGACTAAAGTCAAAATGCTCCAATCTGTGTTGGTGCTGCCACTGAAGAAGAGAAAGCATTATCATCATTAAACATTAAACATGAAATGGCGTTCCTAACGGTCTTTTCAAGAACACACTATTGTTATTTCTGTGTCAGATGATCTCGAAAGAACTGGGATTAATGCGTCGCACGCATGAGAGACGCGAGTTTACAAGCTCTCAGTCTGACAAATTCCTCTCAAACCAACATAAAAGTAAATACGGCAACAAAACAGCTCTTATGATTGTCTTTCAGGATTGTGTTACATTGTTCGGATTATGCTTCACATCTTAACTGGACGGGTTTGAAACTAAACTAACGATTTCAGTTTGTAGCGCAGACAAATCCGACTGCGCACTTATATCTGTCACTATGGTAAAAACACGTTTTGAGTGTGTGTGCTTATTTACGCAAATAGAGAAGCTGTATGTTGTTTTTCACAAAACTTCCCGGCATTCCATGTTTTCCGGTCATTTTAAACTGTTTATATGTAAATACAGTGTTGGTGTTATTCAGTTGTTTCATTCTTTAAAGACTTCTTCAAGCATCTGTAGATGTCTCAATCTTTCTAAAGACATTTGATTGCAGGTGTCACCTTATGAATTTGAAAAAAGACCTAAATAACTGAATTACAGTAAGAAGTAAGAAGAAAATAAAATGGATTTTAAAAGGTGGTATAGGCTACATATTTTAAGGCAAAGACCAGCCAAAGCAAACCAATGTCAAGTAACTTCTTGCAGCCGCTAAAACGATCCAGTCAGGGTTGGCGCATCAGCAAATGCAGAAATATTACTCATCACAACGCAAGGAAAGCGGAACACACAGGCCTATGCATGTTTTAGCTACATTCAATATTGGATTTGACAGTTTGATTACAGTTTGATTACAGTCTTTAAAATGGCTATTACATAGGCCCTACACAAAGTTTTTGGACCGTCTTCTGGACCATTCTTAGTTTTAGACTAGTGGACTGCACTGGTACCAAGCTTTCATTTAAACGACGTAGCGCACATACCTACTTTATTTGGACACTTTTACCAAGCTAGTGAAGCTGATGTTTTATTTACCTGCTTTGGTTTTAGATATTTGATTCCTATTTGCACTTTGTTTTATTTTGAATGTCAAGTTTAAGCTAGTGAACAGGTTATATTTTGCAATTCTTGCACTGATGCTGGTTTAATAAATAATTCACTAAACTTGTGAATAATTTGTTATTTTGTTTAACAGAGTTAGGGAATGATTGTTTAAGTTGAGCCTGATGCCTTGCACAGGGCATACCGTTGCATACAGTTTGTAAAATAATTCAGAAATTTTACCTTAATATCAGATCGGTCCTCGGCCATTAATGAATCTCAGGTATCGGAAGCAAAAGTGGTGGATCCGAGCATCCCCACTATATAAAGCCTATTGTTGATGGCATCACGCTGTCAATCACTCTCTCCTGAACTGTGTGAGCCTTCTCTTCTCACAGAAGCATATACTGTATCTGTCTATGACTCGCACTACAGAAAGAGAACAGAAAAATGCAGATAAAATAAATCTAATTAAATAATTGACGCTGTCACATGCTCATAAACGTATTTAAAATAACGTAATACAAACTCCCATTTTGTACTGGATGTAACAGGCAGCAGTGCGGTGCGTCACTATGAAAGCACATGTGGGCGCGAGCTGCGCACGGGATTCTCCGTTCATATATAAAAGGCAAGAAATCATGTCAAATCATTTGTGCAATGCATACGCGCGCATAACATCTAACAAATGTTTAAATAAAGTCTTTTAAACAAAATAAATGTTGTGGTCAACAAATACTTAAACTAATTAAATAAGCGAAAGTGAAAATAAACATCAACTCGGAAGCATCTATCTGTCACCCTTCACGAGTTAGAGCTCCTTTTTAGGTATATCGCAAGCAATATAATATGGCCCATCCCTACTTGAGGGCAGGTAAAACATTTCGTTTAGCCTGTGAACTTCTGCTTTAATACCCCATAAACTAAAATGTATAACTGTAGTGATGGTTATATCAGAAAGTGGCCCGCACAGATATATCAGTGACCCATGAGTGACCCGCGCAGCTGACTATCACACACAGCCTGCACTGGTGGCGGGTCACGTTCTACTCGTCTTTACACATGAAATAACAACTAGAAGAAATTCCAAATTTGCAGGTCGCACATGCACGAGTACTTTTAAGAAATGCTTGCGCCGTCTCGAAAACTGGTCGTAAAGTGAGACCATTTAGTCGCAGTCTGGAGCCCTGAACATACACATAACTGAATGTGAATATAACACTGCGATCACAAATGGCACTGTTGCGCTCCAGGCAACCCGAGTTCAAATCCCACCCCCTCTCTCTTGTCCACTTCACTTCCTGTCCAAAAACCATAGCTGTCCAAATAAAGGCAAAAATGCCCCAAAATAAATCTTTAAAAAAAAGAACACTGCGCTCAGACCTAACATCATACAAAACCAAGTGTAGGGCGTCGTGGATGATTGACAGGGTGTTGCTGAACACTGACCCAGATCAAAAGAGACAACACCCAAGTGTCTCTATGCTCTCCAGATATGACTTATTCCACATCACATTTTCACCCGTCATGACTCACGAGTCTGATCACTTATGAAAAGCAGCAGCTCTGCGGAATTTCAGGTTCAAGATCGGTTTATGTAAATGAGCAATAGTAGCCAAGTGAGGCTTGTCCTTTACTAACAATCATAGTAATGATAAACAATGTCCTTGTGATGTGAGAAATTCAAAGAAAGACATCATGACAAACACAGCACAAGCTAAACATCCACTTATACTGACAGCAGGATTAATTGCAGTCAAATAAAAATCTACATGTTCAAAGACAAATAAACCTCATTTCTCAGAACAGCCTCAGCACATCCTGATGCTACGGAGCTGAAATACATCTGTCAGGAAGGTTATTGTGATGTTTCAGTTACCTGATCCACTGGAGAAACGGAGCACATGTTGTGTGTGGATGCGGCTCATATCTCCAGGCTAAAGGGACAGATACACACTATCTGATGGGTGACACTCAATGATGCACGAGCCATTTCACACCAATCAGCACACAGCACCTTTCCTCTGTGGTACAACTCCAGTTCAACCGCAATTCTGTCATTTACTCATCATCCGTCCTATTAAAGGCGGGGTGTCCCATTTCCGAATTACGATTGATTAGTCAAAGTCGTGCCGAGCACCAAAACTACCTTGAAGCCAATCGGCAGAAAGTTGCACAGTGCACAGGATGGACATTAGTCGAACCGAGCATGGTCGAAAGCCAAAGATGGGGGTGTGTTTGTTTTGAACATCAACAACTGCTAAGAGAAATCAGACACCCGCCTTTAAATGATTTATTGTATAGCAGAGAGCAGCATAACTGTTTGCTGAACAACATCTCATGTTTACCTGTGATATGTGGCCTAAACTTCCTGTTTGTCAAATTGTCAATAAAACCAGTCAGATCGTCCAGTGACATGCAGGCCCCGTTTCAAAGACGAGGCTTAGTTTAAGCCAGAACTATGCTTTAGTTAAATTAAGATATTTATGCTGCTTTTATAAAGATGCTGTATACTATCCAGTAAAGGAAACATAAACAAGCGTAAACGTAGTTGACTTTATAAACGACGACTGTGACTGTTTTAAACACGTTAAACTGTGTAGCATTACGCTACCAAATCAATTGACGAAGTCCAATAGCATTGGCGAGCTAACGTAGCTTTACATTACGCTAGTTCATTTAGATGAAATATAATGAATTAGTTACATCATCTGTGAACGTGATGGGTGATCTCTATACGCCTCTGGATGATGAAAACCACATGTCCCATAATTCCACTCTCCTACATAACGTCATTTAGCTTCGACTTTTGTTGTTGTTTCAAAAGTGCACCAAACTTATGTCCAAACTTACATATTGTGGCTTTAAGACATTTATTTTTTAAATGTCAGTTATTTTCCGTGAAGACAGTTGAAACATTCATTTCAGTCTGGGACTAGTCTTAAGCGTTTTCTATGAAACCGGCCACAATGATGAATAAAGAACAAGCACCCTTTCACACCTGAAGAGGAAAACTACAGACCTAAACTCTTCACGGACAGCAATGTGAATGAATCTGTCCCTCTTCTCTCCTGAATCAGTTTCAGCATGTGAATGGCTTGAGCAAAAGTGCCATACTGGACCCAGAAAAAAAGACAGAATAAAAATAAAAAGAAATTAAGCAGACTGAATTTGTGGTGTGGGAAAGATCCAGAAATGAAAGTTTATCATTATAAAAATATGGTGCATTATGGGCAGCTGAATGAGGAACTTTAGGGTAGAGTGGGGCGATATGGCCCCTTTGAGTACCGTGAACATACCCAACACTTGATGTTTAACATTTACCCCGTCCCCCCCAATGTTCCCAGAATTCATGTGGCCAATAGCTCATTTTGCCTATAAATCTTATCAAAACCCCTCCAGAAAAAGGAATAACCGCAGTCATCCATTCATCACCTTCCTGTCGCCCGGCGTCGCTCAACATTGGGAGCAAATCAATTAGTTATATGAGAACAACGACGATGCCTCCTGCAATTCAGGCCAAACCAAACTAGACCAGAACATCGCTTACTTTAAGATTCATGTAGAAATGAAATTCAACTGTAACCAAACAAGACTTTAAAACTGGAGCTTGCAGGCCATCAGACGCTGCTGGGCATGAAGAACGCTCGCAAACCAATAAGCTGTCAAACCAATTTGGTTGAACCTACACAATAGAAGAGCTGAGAAAAAAAGAGAGAGAGAATAAACGCAGCTGCCCGACCACTTAACATAAACACAAAGACGCCGCGAGACCACGAGACAATGTCTCTTTTCATCTGAAAAAACTCACTTTTACTCCACTACATACCTGTGCCCACTCATAAACATGTCGCTTCAATAAACAGCCATACAGAAGTTTATTTTCCTGTAAGATCATCTGGAAACAGGACGTTAAAAGAGCGCTGGTTAAATTGTTACCAGGCAATAACACACACACACACACACACAGCCTTCCTGTGCTCGAAAACCCTGCAAATTCTGACAGCGACACACACAACAATGCTTCAAACACACAGAACGACTTCTTCTGTTAACACAAACATTTTAATGAAGTTAAGCTCATTGTTCAAATACAGAATCCCTATAACTGACAAACAGCACCATAAGCGTTTCATAAAATCTCATATTCAAGAACTCATTCACCTCATGATCGTTTTTGGAGCTTGATTTCCTCACACGAGTCCTGAGTTCACAGATTAGTGACACTCACAATGAGAAATAAAAAGCAGAAATAAGTGTCTATAACTGAGAATCAACAATCTTTGAGGATCATGTGATCCCCGGTGGGAACTTCCACTCTGACGTGTGCGTTCACGGCCTCGATCTCTCTCTTTACTACACAAAACATCACTGACAATGAAAAAACAAAGACAATGTTGTGAGGTTTCTAAAATCGTTCAGAAGACTTCAAGCTGATCAAGTATGTGTGAATATGACTGAAAGAACAAATACTGTCAATGTGAGACCAGGAATTATGTCAAGGTTAAAGCACCCGGCCCGGTTGTGTGTCAAAGAAGCAAGTAATTGTGTAAAACCTGTTCTGTGTTCACTTCCCAATGTCTCGCAATGACAACATGACGTTTATTACCCTGATACACCCAACTATTGACTACAAACATTAACCCAAACAATTCACTGGAATAGAAAATGAATTTGCCCTGAGACACCACACAACACGGTGAAGATGACAAACACAAAGTGTCTGCTAACTAACACTGCTGTTGTCCACACTACACACACACACACACACACACACACTTCATCTGCCAGTTCAAAGAGGCGAGAAACAAACACAACATTCACAACAACAACAACCAGGAAGAGAAACAGCTTTCCCAGGAATAGATTATGTTGTCACGTTAACACAAACAAACACACACACACACAGACAGAAAGACACACAGAAAAAGACAGACACACACGCAGACAGAAAGACACACACACACACAAGCAGAAAGACAGACACACAAGCAGAAAGACAGACACACAAGCAGAAAGACAGACACACACGCAGAAAGACAGACACACACGCAGACAGAAAGACAGACACACACGCAGACAGAAAGACAGACACACACGCAGACAGAAAGACAGACACACACGCAGACAGAAAGACAGACACACACGCAGACAGACAGACACACACGCAGACAGAAAGACAGACACACACGCAGACAGAAAGACACACACGCAGAAAGACAGACACACACGCAGAAAGACAGACACACACGCAGAAAGACAGACACACACGCAGAAAGACAGACACACACGCAGACAGAAAGACACACACGCAAAGACACACACACACGCAAAGACACACACACACACACACGCAGAAAGACAGACACACACACACACACACAGAAAGACACACACACCCACACAGAAAGACACACACGCAGACAGAAAGACACACACACACACGCAGACAGAAAGACACACACACACAGAAAGACACACACACACACGCAGACAGAAAGACACACACACACAGAAAGACACACACACACACGCAGACAGAAAGACACACACACACACAGACAGAAAGACACACACACACACACAGACAGAAAGACACACACACCTACGCAGACAGAAAGACACACACATAAAGACAGACACACACGCAGACAGAAAGACACACACGCAAAGACACACACACAGAAAGACACACACACACACAGACAGAAAGACACACACACCTACGCAAACAGAAAGACACACACATAAAGACAGACACACACGCAGACAGACACACACACACACACACACACACAGAAAGACACACACGCACACACACGCAAAGACACACACGCAAAGACAGACACACACACACACACACACACACACAGAAAGACACACACACACACACACAGAAAGACACACACCCACCCACACACACACACACACACACACACAGAAAGACACACACACACACACAGAAAGACACACACACACACAGAAAGACACACACACACACACACACACAGAAAGACACACACACAGAAAGACACACACACACACACACAGAAAGACACACACACACACACACACACAGAAAGACACACACACACACATACACACACACACACAGAAAGACACACACACACACACACACAGAAAGACACACACACACACAGAAAGACACACACACACACAGAAAGACACACACACACACACACACACAGAAAGACAGACACACACACACACAGAAAGACACACACACACAGAAAGACACACACACACACACACACACAGAAAGA
Organism: Barbatula barbatula; assembly: GCF_947034865.1. NCBI lineage: Eukaryota > Metazoa > Chordata > Actinopteri > Cypriniformes > Nemacheilidae > Barbatula > Barbatula barbatula. The sequence goes on along the minus strand of NC_136779.1, from coordinate 333,690 downwards.
CACACACACACACACACACACAGAAAGACACACACACACACACACAGAAAGACACACACAGACACACACACACACACTATGAAGCATCACATCATGTCGTGTGTGTTTCCTCTGTGTATGTGAACACGTCGCTCATTTGCATACGTCCAGACTACAGTGCGAGTGGTGTCGATATATAAACAGATAAACAGCATCACACGCGTGAAACTGCTCGTGTTCTTCCATTAAAGTCAATATTCATCATGACTACACGACACTTCACACAATAACACGAGACACTTGCGCAGCTCTGTTCGAAAACACACTCATCCAGCGCGGAGTGAGGAACACGACACGACACGACACGACACACCGCATCACTTTCGGCTCGTGTTTGAGTGTTTCAGTGTTGATCTTTTAACGGTTTATATTCGTGTTAAACTTAAACGACTTTCTTGAACTTTTATCGAAACCTTTTCGACCTGAAGAACTTTGAGTGTTTCAGCTCGCGCGTGGAACAAAAGCTGCTAACGGCCCTGACAGACGCGGGAAGCGCGAGCCGCTGAACATCTGCTCCACGACACTTGAAGACTCCTGCACGAGGTGTCGTGTAAATACTCACGCAGACAGCGAGCGGCGCGTCTCGTCGCGTCGCGGTGGCCGGATGGCTCAGATCATCTTCAGCCCGCTGCTTAGCTCACCACCGCCGCTCGAGCACGGAGAACACACGCGAGTGCGCGCACGGCCGGCGTCAGCAGCATTAGCGAAGAGGGGGACGCGGAATTACAGTGCGATACAAAACACACAGACAAACACACAACGGACACACTCACTGACTGAGACACAAACATATGTCGACACATGAACGCGTTGCTGATATCACTCGATGGTCCTTTACTGAGTGCTGCTGCTGTATATTTATTATTGACGACTAATGTTCCCCCTCTTGCTCGGAATGGAGTCGCCCGCGCAGCGCATCAAGAAAGAGCGAAGACGAGCCGCGCGCTTTAGTTTATAAACTCATCATTACAAGCGCGCACGTGTGTGGATTACTGTTTACATAAACCTCATGAATAAATAATGAAGTTAAGATTACGAGTGTAAACAATTCAATGTAGAATGTTAAACCTACACACCCGAGCATGAACACTTTCAATTAAATGTCAGGTAACATTACATCAGTAGTTATTATTAATAGTCCCTCTGATGATTTGGTCTGTTTTCGGTGCATTTAAAAGTGATAATGAAGTTGTTTAAATGAGTTTGTGGAAAATTCCACAGCTCGAGTGTTTCGCTGTGGAAAGTTTCGTGAGGATTAGAGCCTCTGCAGCGCCATCTACAGTCTAAACCTACTGCTACACACACACAATATATGAAGAGTTCGCTTCCAAAATGAGATTTAAAAATATCACAAATCTGGTTTTTATCGTTTATTCCATTTAATGCCAGTCTGCAGTTCGTTTGATTTCTTTTTATAACGGAATAAATTCATATAAACACTTGTCATTTATTTTCAAGACATTTTCAAACAAAATGTATGACAAATATAAGTTAGTAAGGTTTTAAATGATAAAACTAATATAGTATATAAATATTTTCAAACATTACACATCCATAATAGCCTACAAGCATTATATTCAACAACTTCATGGTTTCATGTGTGTCATACTATACATAAATAATTCAAATGTAGGAAATGTTGCTTAATATGTTAATCTAATTTGTGTTAACAAAAGATTTCCATTATAAACTGTGCAAAGCATCAAAGTGTTTCTCTCTTCCACAGTAGTGTGTGTCGATTAGAGGCGTTTTCTGTACAGGCTTTAGTTCGAGACTAATGGAAAACAACTTCCATTCACATATCCTAAAATACATCAGTGCCATTGTTTTGTCTCAAAATGCACACAAGGTTAGTTTTTTGTGTGCCATGTTCGTGAAAAAATACTTAAATGTCCCATTTGAATGAAATCCTGATTTAGGATAATCCCTGTGGGGAAACCACTGCATGGGCCCAGTTTCATAGCCGAGGCTCGACACAGTTGCGATGTGAAATGACAAACTGATTGTTCTTAATGGGTTTGTCACGTCTTGCCCAGAAATATCTTAAAGTACATCAGCCATCGTTTTATCTCAAGATGCACACCGGTGTTCTTTAAGGCATTTTCTAAAACAGCTATAGCATAGTCCTGTCTTAAGCGAAGGTGTGAAATGATTTTAAGGTCCAGTCAGTAATATCTAGTGGTGAGGTTGTGAATTGCAACCAACGGCTCACTCCACCTCGTCCCCTCCCTGTCCAAACACTACGAAGCTGACAGAACACAGTGGGCACTAACTGAATTAGCCACGACATTATTTACAGTAATTCTGCTTTGGTCAGGTGATTAAAAAGAAAGGAATCTTTCAGATTGTTGTCTGGAGGCTTTGATTTACCTGATAAAAACATGACATTGACATTACGGCAGATTTTTCACAGTGAACGTCACAGGAGTGAGAAATAATACAGTACATTACCCTGATAGAGATGTCAACTCGTGATGCATTTATTCAAATCAAGTCAGATGATATTAGAAATGTGCTTGAACGTCTGAATTCTTTCAGTCTTTAGAAGTCCCGTAGAAACGTTTCATCACAATGTAGTTTTCAAACTTACAGCTAAAAAAGCCAGTGTTGTACATCTAAGAGTGCTGTTCGTTCTGTGTGTTTTTATAGTCCGATTGGCCACTTTCCTGCTCTTCATTCATGTAAGCTTGAACGGATCTCCAAAGTGCTCGAATGTTCCCCTCACCGAAGCCTGTGGCACCCCTGCGCTCGATGAGCTCCAGGAAGAAGGTGTCCTCTTCAAAAATGGGTTTGGTGAACACCTGAAGCAGATACCTGTGATCACACATAAACATCAATATGCAAATTACACAAAACATGTTTTTTCTAGACAAACAGCCTGTGGCGCCTGCTGACCGGGTCATACCGTTGGCTGGACGAGTGGTGTGTGCGAAGGTCTGTGTCCAGGAGGATCCCATACTGACTCAACATGTGAGGATCCTGACCGGCCTCCATGATCTCCTGCCGTTTCCCCACCTGCACACACACACAAAACACTATCTTTAATATTTCATTCCACGTTAATGTTCAAAGACGTTCTTTCATAGTGACACGCTGACCTCAGTGTAGTAGGTGGGTGGGGGTGAGAAGAAGCGCACCCCGGCCCTGCTCAGAGTTCCAGCTGTGGATACGATGTCCTCTGTGTAAAGGCCAATGTGCTGGATGCCTGCACCTCGGTGCTCTTCCAGAAATGTTTCCACCTGGTTGCTGCCTGAAAGAAAAACAACCATATAATGACAGTTCAGGTTCTGAAAGCTGATTGGTAGACAGAATCGTGTTAAACATGCATGTGATCAGGGCTTGTGTTGTGGATATCGAAATATTGCACATGTGCAGATCGCAATGGTTTGCAATAAATGAGCTATTTAATTCTTCCAAAATGTATGTACGGTCAAAGTTTTAGGTGGATGCGGATAGTATAGTATCTATCTGGCACGCAAATGTTAGTTGGGATATTTGTGTGTCTGACACAAGTTAATCAATAATTTGTTTTATTTGTTTACAAAATGTCAGATTTGTTTAATGCAACAGAAAAAAAACATGGCGTTCAGTTTGACAAGTTGCACTGATACTTTCTTTTTCCAAACATAATGTGAAATATATGTTGCTTATATAATTTACTTTATATATTTTAAAACAATTTAAATTGATTTTAGAAAAATAAATATCGCATTGAATTATCGCATATCGCATTTCCCCTCAATATAGAGACGGATTTCATGTGAAGACCAGGGCTGCGTCCCAAATCGCCTACTTCCATGCTATATACCAACAAAGCTTGATCAACCCAAAACTAATCCTGTAACCCTGTGTTTGTTCAGCTGCATTCATGGTACAGGCCCCGGTACTCATCTCTGTTTATCATTGATAAACCTGCATCACTCTCTAACTCATCGGCAGTGTTTTCTTCAGAGGTCTGGTAGTGCCAGCAGCTATTGAAAACGTAAAAGAATTGTGCACCATAGGCTACTTATGGCCCCGTCTGTAAATTGTGGCCCCTGCATATAAAAAAGCGGTAACACTTTACATGAATGGTCCCTTTATAAACCATTTGTAAATGTGTTCAGTAATGATTAATAATTCATTAACAAATGCATTAAAAAAACACCATAAACAAAAAAAATTCACGACTACCTTTGTGCATTTAGTGTTCAAAAAGTTTGATGAATTTATCTTGGTACGCAAAAAAAAACTCCTTTGGATGAGCATCATGATCTGAAGGCATCCTGGAGAGCACCGCAAGACATTGGGAAACGGATCAGGAAAGCAACATGGTTTGAAAAGTGCTATAAGATATGAAATATACAATAATAAGAAAAACCTACATAACACTATACAGTCTCCAGTCTGGCAGCATATTTAGCAAATAAATAATGAATAAATACATCTATTAAGCATTTATAACAAGTGAGTCCAACATAGTTCACAATTTTGCAGGAATTTCATTATAAGCCCTTTTTAGTTACGCAGTTATAACTACTTCATAATGCATTTGTTAATGACTTAATGTAAAGTGAACCCTAATGTAAAGTGTCACCAAAATCCTATACTGTGTAGGGCATTTACATTTACGCATTTGGAAGATGCTTTTATCCAAAGCGACTTGCGTTGCATTGTACTATACATTTGATTCTAAGTATCCCTGGGATCCAACCCATGACCTTGGCATTGCTACTGTCTGCTCTAACCACTGCGCCTCAGGAAAGCATTCCTGTATAATGAGCATCTTCTCAGAACAGGACACTTCTGATCAAATGTGGGACAAATCACCTTGTTCTGGAAGAGACTCGGCCATCACAAACTTGCAGTCGGTCTCCCTTTCATCTCGATGAAGTTTCACTCCAGACTCTCTACATCTCCAATATTGCATAGCTGTGAGGCGCAGTCCGATGCCGTCGTGGTTCAGAACATATCCGTCCTCTACATCTTCATTTCTGCATTCACATAATAATACACATTCATTACGTACACTGAGAGCAGCACATCTCCAGGAATGGAGTAACAGCAACAGAACACTGGTTTTATTACAGTAAACATGTGTGTTTATAAGGGATGCACAGATATGTACATTTTGGTCGATAACCAATAATTCTTTAACATTGGAAGCCGATAACAGATATATTGGCCGAAATACAGTATCTAGATATTAATATAAAATTCCCTGAGACTTAAACAAAAGGCAAAAAGTGGACAACTGCTTTTAAATGAAAACATTCACCGCAGAAAACAGGGTAACCATTAAATCCCTTTCCCCCCCCTAAAAATCATGTACTTTACACTAGTTAAACATTCTTCCACCTTCAAACTTTTCTGGTATAATGTTTATTCAACAATCAAATGATAGATGTTCTTCCAGAGCAACCCAGACAAGTGTTCTTAACAGCCTCAAGACAGAAAGCATTCAGACAGCAGTCTGACTCAAACAATGTGCTTTTGTTCCTATAATTCACACAATCATAAAGATCTACACACTGTATTTACATCAACAATGTTTTGCTAATATCAGTAAGTGAATGATCCCGACAGAAATGCACTGGATTTTATTTATGATTTATCGGCTATAATCTTTGTATCGGCGATACTGATTACATTAAAGCCACAATATGTAAGTTTGGACATAAGTTTGGTGCACTTTTGAAACAACAACAAAAGTCGAAGCTAAATGACGTCATGTAGGAGAGTGGAATTATGGGACATGTGGTTTTCATCATCCAGAGGCGTGTGGAGATCGCCCATCACGTTCACAGATGATGTAACTAATTCATTATATTTCATCTAAATGAACTAGCGTGTAATGTAAAGCTACGTTAGCCCGCGGATGCTATTGGACTTCGTCGATTGATTTGGTAGCGTAATGCTACACAGTTTAACGTGTTTAAAACAGTCACAGTCGTCGTTTATAAAGTCAACTACGTTTACGCTTGTTTATGTTTCCTTTACTGGCCAAAGAGTAATAATGATCCATAATAACAGAACATAAGACGCTGGATAAGCACTTCTGCGTTTGCTTTCTACGGAGGGTCGTGCGGAGCAGCGGATATTAAGTCACTGATATGAGACAAACACAAGAGAGACAAGAGACGGGACTTTAGTTTAAATAAGAGTTTCTCTGGATTTACACATTCTTGGGAACATTTGTGATAATGAAAGTACACAACTGCCTGAAATATATCACACTGTGCACGTGATTTTTGGATATTTAACAACAAAATTCTTCCATACTGTGGCTTTAAACATGACTGTTTATGGGCCGATACCGATCATTTACCGTGCCTCCCCACACAAAGCATCACGGTATATTTCAGTGTTTTAAACTCAGGCTTTGTTTTGTCAGGTGAGTGGAAGAGGCTCATACCTGCTAATGAAGAATCTCTGGAAACCAAAGTTCTTCTCGTACCAGCGCGTGATGTCCGGCGAGCTTGTCCTCGTGCACGCGTATGTGATGTGATCGAAATGAGTGATCGGACACGAGTGATCGGAGTCGCTGTGCTCGGTCCCGACCGGACAGAAGCCCGGCAGAAACACGCCCTGGTACCGAGACGTGTCCACGAGTGTGTGACACACGTTACCCACTACAGACCTGACGATCGAGTACGTGACCACCCCACTATCGTCACACACTTCAGTGGGCGGCAGGAGAAACTCGCAGCCCCGATCACGCAGCGCCCTGGACGAGCTCTCCACATCCGACACCTCAAAACACACATTACACACGGTGTCCACTGGATAGTGCGCGTGGGCTCCGTACAGATACCGAAAGTGCTGATGATGATGTTTGCCTGTGACGGGACTCCACACACGTGACTCTTGTCCGTTCAACCTCTGTTGAGCTCCACGCGCCCTCTCGTTCACCACGAACACGGCCGATCCTCTGCGAACCGCGAGCTGCTTCGCTCGGTCTGTCAGCCTGGCCGCAAACACGCGGAACTGGAAGCGCGATACGAGTTCGTGGACGACTTTATCCACGTTCGAGACGTGCAGTGAAATGTGATGCAGCCGGTTTAAGTAAGCCGCCATGTTGGGGTTGCGTCACAAGGGGGCGTGTCCTTTGTCACAGGATTCACGTACATGGTAATACGCGCATTTATATCTATCGGTCAGTCTATCTTGAATCAAATATGGAAGTGAAAGAATGTTGCCGAAAAGATTCATAAAAGAAAAGAAAAATATTTAGCATGGGATAAAACCCAGAGAAGGGCGGGAGCTTTCCGAATCACGTTGCTTGAAGGTATCCAATCAGCTGCCGCGCTTTTGATCACATGCGCATGGCCGTGCTCGAGACGCTGGTAGTTTTTATTTGGTCATCGTCGCTGTTATATCCTGAAGTAAATCATCATTTGGCGATTATAAACTGTGTTCAGCAGCTCAAAAGAACACTTCTCACTTAAACAACGCGACCGATGTCGAGTAAAAGCGCTGAATAAATACTGAGGTGATCAAGGAACTGCGCTCTGACTAATGTGAGTAAACTCATCTGTCACTGACAGGATTCGTGTGTTTATTGATACTCGCACTGACAGTAATGTTGATAAATGTCTCTTTATGTTACAGATTGTTGTTTGTGTGACACTGATGTAATCGTGTGTTGTTGATATTGTGTGTGTGTGTGTGTGTGCGTGCGCGCGTGTGTGTGTGTTGATCATTATGACAGATGTATGTGTGAAGTGGTCATGTGAGTACTGCACGTATGAGAACTGGCCGTCGGCCATTAAATGCACCATGTGCCGGGCGCAGAGGCTTATGGGAAGCATCATAACAGAGGAGGTGTTCTCAGGTGACACCGGCCTGCACGCGGGACACCAGTGGGACACAATATCCTGTGACAGTCACCTGCTCATCTGTCCTGATTCCAGCGCCCGGCCCCGCGTCCACCCCGCAGAGTCCTCCACACGCAGCGGTGAATGGTCATGTGACGTGTGCACCTGTCAGAACGGGCCTAAAGCGATCCGCTGCACTCCGTGTCAGAGCCTCCGCCCGCACAGCCCCACCGTCGGCCCACAGACGCCAGGAACCGTCAGACGCCCTGCGACCGCATCCCACACGGACCCCTGTGAGGAGTACAACGACCGGAACCGAGCCAACACACGGGTACAGTGCTGGACCTGCTCGGCCTGCACGTACCAGAACTGGCCCAAATCCCCTTACTGCGTGGTGTGTGACCACCCCAGACCCAACGATGCCGTCCCGCCGTCAGAGCCCGACGAGCCACCGCCTGTGATCAGTGAACGGGTCAGCGGGCGTGAGGCGGAGCTGCAGATGACGCTGACCCCAGGAGCTCAGAGCGGAAGGGACGAGATCGAGATGGACTTAAAGAAAGTTAAACAGATGAAGAACCGCATGAGGAGGACAGACGGGCTCTTTCTCAACGCCTGCACGGGTGAGTGTCTCTCCGTGTGACAGACGCGTGTTATTTGCTGAGAATCTGACGCGTGTGTGTCTGCAGGTGTAGTTGAAGGAGATCTGGCCGCAGTAGAGGCTTACAAGTCATCGGGTGGAGACATCGCTCGACAGCTGAACTCTGATGAAGTGCGTCTGCTTGATCGACCGTCTGCGTTCGATGTCGGCTTCACACTCGTTCATCTGTCCATCCGTTTTCAGAGACAGGACATGCTGACGCTCCTGCTGACGGAGGTACGGCTGACTCCACGCGTGTGAATGTTGACATGTGTTTGCTCTGCAGTACAGATGATGTGTTTGCGTGTGGTCGCAGGTGTCACAGCAGGCGGTGAAATGCATCCCTGCGATGGTTTGTCCTGAACTGATGGAACAGATCCGCAGGGAGATCAGCTCCTCTCTGCGCCAACGCAAAGGAGATTTTAACTGTTACTTCCTGACAGAGCTTGTGACGTTCACACTGCCTGCGGGTGAGAGAACACATGCATCCGATGCATAAACGCAGACTGTGTCCGTCTTCACATGTTTGACCTCTTGTAACTAATATTGTCTAGTGAGATGATGACATCATACACACAAACATTTACAGTGTGTCCAGTGTGTGTGTGTGTGTGTGTTCATGTTGTCAGAGGTTGATCATTTTGACAGATATTGAAGATCTGCCTCCAGCTGTTCAGGAGAAACTGTTTGATGAGCTGCTGGACCGTGATGTTCAGAAAGGTCAGAGACCACACAACACATTCAAAGGCTGCTCTGCAAACTGTGTGAACATTCACGTCATAACTGAAGCGTGTGTGTGTGTGTGTGTGTGTGTGTGTAGAGCTGGAGGAGGAGTCTGCCGTCATAAACTGGTCGCTGGAGTTTGGGAATCGTCTGTACGCTCTGTGGAATCGCACCGCTGGAGACTGTCTGCTGGACTCTGTCCTACAGGCCACATGGGGCATTTATGATAAAGACTCAGTGCTCAGAAAAACACTACATGATAGCTTACACACCTGCTCACACTGGTGAGGACAAACACACACGCACGTCGTGTGAGGACACATACAAACACAAACTATAAGTACTTCTGATACTAACACTCTTTTCACCCTGTGTGTGTGTGTCTGTGTGTGTGTAGGTTCTACACGCGCTGGAAAGAATGGGAATCGTGGTATTCTCAGAGTTTTGGCCTCCACTTTTCTCTCCGAGATGAACAGTGGCAAGAGGACTGGACCTCCATACTGAATCTGGCCAGTCAGGTAACACACACACACACACACACACACAATAAACCAACTCGTTATTATCCTACACATTTTATTTTGAGATGATTTAAAATCATTGAGTTTATTAATGATGGGTGTTTATAGAGTGATTGCAGTTATTCTGGTCGTGTCCTCTTGAGTGTAACTGTAAACAGTGATGATTGTGTTTGTGCGTCTGCAGCCCGGGGCCAGTTTGGAACAGACTCATATTTTTGTTCTGTCTCACATACTGAGGCGGCCCATCATTGTTTATGGTGTGAAATACTACAAGAGTTTCCGTGGAGAGACTTTAGGCTACACTCGATTTCAAGGTGACAAAATCACTTCATTTCATGTGTGAATCGGGTGTGATTCTGTTTTATTGATACAGTTGTTTGTGTGTGTGCAGGTGTTTACCTGCCGTTGCTATGGGAACAGAGCTTTTGCTGGAAAAGTCCGATCGCTCTCGGTTACACGAGAGGTCACTTTTCCGCTCTGGTTGGCATGGAAACCGATGGCTATGATAATCGCGGCGCGGGCGCCAACCTCGACCCCGATGATGATGTCACTGTGACTTTTCTCCCACTGGTGGACAGCGAGAGGAAACTTCTACAGATCCATTTCCTGTCTGAACAAGAGGTCAATACACACAAAAGAAAACATGACACTCACAACCCGTTTGCTCCTGAGAGAATGTTCATGTGACAGTGATGAAGATCTGAGTTTCTTTATAAGCTGTTGTGTAACGTGTGTGTGTGTGAATGTTTTTAGATGGGCAGTGAGGATCAGCAGGAGCGTTTGCTCCGTCAGTGGTTGGATTGTTGCGTCACTGATGGTGGGATGTTGGCAGCTCTGCAGAAGAGCAGCAGAGGCAGACGTCACCCGCTCGTCACACACATGCTGGACAAATGGCTGGATGGATACAGACAGATGCGCTTGTGTCCTGTGCACTCTGACGACGACGACGATGATGAAGATTAATAATCTTGGGAATGAGTCCAAACATTTCAACAGAATCCCAGAATGCAGTGCAGCTCACCTTAAACCACAGCAGCTTCTTGCGAGGCATTAAAATACTTTAATTATTTGTTTAATGCACATGAGATGGACGGATCAGATGTTAAATATACAGTAAGCACTTACACAAAGCACATGTTTATTCTTTAGAGAGTTTGTGTTTGCTCAGATAAAACACAGATGAACACATGTTCTATATGAAGATGTGTGTTTCTTACATGTGACATTATCTTCAGTAGTCCTGTCAGCTGCTCGAGCGTGTGTGTGTGTTTGATGATGCAGGAGATGAATTACACTCTATAAAACTGAATGTTTATCTGTATGAGTTCTTGACAGGTGTCACCTGTGATCTGATGTGTGATGTCACAGAGCCAATCATATGACTTGTACAGAGAGCTTTAACATTAAACTAGAAACATGTCTGTTTATCTGTCGGTCTCGTTGCTTTTATAGAAGCAAGCTGATATATCTAAATGCAGTCGTCTTTGATCCCTCGCACAAGAGACTGAATGATATGATTTTTCTCCCATCACAATGGCATGTAATGAATGAAGAATATGTACTGTATGCATATGATGCAGTCAGAGAAAACGGGTGAATATGTCAAAGTACACGAAAATGAACTAAACCATGGCAGCATCACATCAACACCATCATCACTAAACTTAATAACAAAGTTTTTTTTAAACTTTATTAAACACATCTTCTCTGAAGGTGTTCAATGTCCTGACGACGTATGTAGCGTCATGTTGCATCAGCAGCCATTACAAACACACGTTAAAGCTAAAACAAATCTCCAGTGAGGTGTTGCTGCTGGTGTGTCATAGCCAATCTCACGAGGGCCAAAAACAGAACTACAGCACAGCACCTGTTTGATCTCTGGAGTGTAATCTGATTCAATTTCTATTTAATCATTTTGTTAAAGGGGACATAACACGCAGTTTGAGCCAATCTCATATCAATCTTGAGGGCCTGTATAGTAGTAGCACATACTTTGTATCTTCAAAGAGTTTTTAGTTTGATCACATTAATAAAAGACAGATACAGCTGGACGATTATTAGGTGGGACGGGACTACAGCACGAGCACACAATACATCATCACAGATGCAGAACTGTTGATTCACTATAGTTTGTGTTGTGTACCTTATGCACGTATACTCCGATTGCCAACAAAATACAGACATGTGACTCAGTTTGACCTACCGCGTGCGGTTCATGTCCGGAGTCTTTTAGCGCTGTGACCGCTCCATCTATCAGTTTCAAACCATCTCCAAAATCCAGCGTTATATCCACCGATTATATAACATCCATCACACAAATGCAGTGAACAAGCACACACGGCTCAACTTCATGAACGCAGTGCTCTCTCTCTCTCTCTCTCTCTCTCTGTCTCTCTCTCTCTCCAGCTGGATGACGTGTGAACATGCTCTTTCACATGCGGGTTAACGCATGGATGTGCTTTTCCGGGAGGATTGTCCAATAGGAGACTTAGAAAAGTTGTTACGAAACGAAATTTCATGTTAGAAAAAAACGTTCTGAAACCTGTAAGAGCGCTGGGGGAGTGTATGGAGCGCAGGAAAACTACACCACACGTACAACTCGTTTTGAGTCATGAGAAGACAACAGTGCAAATAAGTCAGAATGCATGAAACACTGCGGCATCACATCTTTAATGATGACTGCTTTTACACATGCTGACAGAATTAACTTTGTGCAATATCTTAATGTAACTCTTGGAATGATAAGGCTTTATCTGCAAAACATTCATTAAAGCAATGCATGTTCAAGCAACACAAACAATTTCCTTATCATTTTTCTTCAAACGTGAAATTAGTGCTATAGTCATCTGTTGAAATACATAAAAACGTTATGCCACTTTCATACTTTAAGACGCATAATTGTTTTTCTTGTTCAATCTATGCAGGTGTTTATTTATGTTAGGTATATGATGGGTAATTCTACACACTGTAGGCACCATTAAGTTTCCGTTGGTTTAGACAGACAGCAGGTCCTGTAATCTGACCTAGACTTTATTCCACAGAAGGTGGGACGGGTAAAATGACTTCTAGAGATGAGTATGCCTGAAATAACATCATGATGTTTAGGGTTGTAATTAAGATGGTTGACATTGTGACTATTTGGCCTTTAGGGAATAATATTGTTATATCAAGTCTTGAGGTCATAAATGCATGAATAAGCTTCTCCGCGTCAGCAACACACAGAATATTTTATAACTTGGCAACATTTCTTAGGTGGAAAAAGGCTGTTTTTGTGACATTTGAGATGTGATTTCTAAATGACAGGTTACTGTCTAATATAACGTCTAGATCTTTTACTGTATTTGTTGGAGTAACAGTACATCCTTCAACTTGCAGTTTATAATCAGAAATACTTACAAGAGTGTCAATAAACCAGTCAACCTTCAGGTTTCTTTTAAACATTGTTTCATAAGTAAATAAAGTGATATTTAGGCTATGTAATGCGGTCAGCCCAACCAATCAGATTCAAGGATCAGAACTGATTTTGTAGATTAAACCTTTTGTTTTCTTTTAAGAAGTCCCAAAATGTACACATTTAAGAAACAAACATGGCATAATGTAAATAAGTAGTCACAAAATAAGAATATCTGAATAACTCAATTTGGACAAAAATGTCTGATAGAACCTTATCAAAAACATAAAACTAATGTTATCTTCCTACATACTTCTTTCTTACTTCAATTTTTTCTGAATCTTTCAGTGTCATTAACAAGTTCAGGATCAGCGCTGTTCGTGTCGTTTAAAAGCAGAACTATAAATGTCAATAAAGACTTTTGGCTCAATTCAATATAACAAGCGAAAAACACATTGCGAGGTGAAAATATGTCCTCATTATAATAACCATTTCATCTCCATTAAACACTTACATAATATAAGTTGATTCACATTCATGTTACAGTTCTGTCAGTGTTTATTTCCCGCCCAGACTCGTCCGCGCGCTCATGCGATCAGTGCAATGACTCTTTCGGGGTGTTAGATTTATGTTTACAGAGCTTTAACAACCAGTTTTATTTAGCAAGTTAGCTTTATTTACTTTACTTAGATTTATCATTTCAAACTCCTCACTTATCTTGTTCTGACGTCTTTCGGGGAACTAAGCCTCATTTATTGATTTATTTAATCATAAGCACCCCTGTGTTAAACCACAATGTGCTCTGTAATGTAATGAATTATATATTACAGTTTTAACGTGTTAGTATGAATGAAATATTTTAATATAAGGTCTAATAACAAACATTGCTACAATATTTTAGCAGAGAATAGCTTACTATTGGGGTAAATGTGGGCGATAAAATACGTATTATTAAAATGTATATAAAAGAGATACTTAGAATGTCAGAACTAAGTGTTTTAATTGAATTATGCTAAACATTCAATGGTCAGTTTGTAAACAGAGCACAATAAAACAACCTCACACTTCTGCTTGTGTCAGTTTATCTCTTTCTGTTAGACAAACAAACACAATCTCAACAAACAAAACAAAGAAATGAGACAGAACAGAGTTTCACACAGCAACGCATCTCAACTAGTTTTGTGTTAGGACTCAACTCAACACAATAACATACAGAAGTCAAACAAACACGTCCTCAAACATTAAAATGTGTAAAGATGAAATGCATAGGACTGTAATTCAGAACACAAGAAACACAAAACACATTCATCTAGAGAACCTGAAATGTTCATAAACATTATTCCTTTCTGAGCTTAATGTAACGCAACCTGTGTGTTCACATCACCTTTAACACACACCTACTACACACCAGCTGAGAAGCGCTGCATGGTTAAATAAGAACATTTATCTATAGAAAAAACTAATATTCAATTCTTCTTGAAACAATATGTTCTTGCTTTATAAAAATACTATAACATCCTCTTTAAAACACAAAAGCAGGTGATTTGTGAACGAGAAATGTGATTTTCCTGAGTCATTCAGCTGAATAAAGACAAAACCACAAACTCACAGAATATCAAATATGAAACAACCTTCATCTTCTGTTCTTATTCTGTACCTGTTCAACACACACACACACACACACACACACACACACACACACACACACAAACAATATTTCATTGCTCTCAATCAATGTTCACTTGCAGGTGGTCAATCACTCTTAATATTCTTATCTGTATAGACGGTTTCAGAGGAACAACATAAACAGGCGTGACTGCGCATGTGTGCGTTCATGGACTGCCCTTAAAGTCCTGGTGAAATGAAAGATAACAATTCCTATTATTTCATGGAATGTTCAGCGTTTGTTATAAATATAAATTATCAGTGTGGGCCAATCACTTTAATTTCACGTGTCCTCATAATCTTTAATCAAAATCTGAAAATGAATGCACTTCCTCCCTCTCAGATGACATCACTTAGACGGCTTGGGCAGGGCAAAGCCATGAACTCCTCCCCTTCAACTGTCAGTCTGCTGCTAGTTTTATACATCCAATCAGATTGCAAGGAAAAACACTAGCCATGCTCAGTTGATATTCCGTCAGAAGGCATGCCTTCCAGTGGCTTTGATTCAGTTGCACTCAGAAATGCGTCTGAATACGGAAGTAAAAACAATCACAACTTCCGCAAATGATAGAGCGCCTGTAGATTATTTCTAATAACAATCAAAAGAAACCGTGAAGAAGCGTTACTTGGCTAAACTCATCTCTCCAAAAGTTGAATTTAAGACTGCGATACCAAACTCAATCGCTAGATGTCAATGTACCAAACGGTTGCTTTAAATGCCACCAAACTACAGGACCCATTCAAGAAATCATTTATTAAATAAAATTATTATACAATCCAATAATAATATAAATTAATATTAACATAAATAAAATAAAAATAGTTATCATTAGACACTAGCCAGACCGATAAACAAACAGACCGGAAGTTAACCGCGCGCATGTGCATCTGATGTCACAGACTGTAATAAGAAATGTGAGGAGGAGGGGCGGAGCTTCTGTGCACATCAATTCCCTCTGTGTGTGTGTGTTTCTCTCTCTCATCTTCTCTGGTCTTGGTGTGTTTGGTAAAGTGCATCTGTGAGTGGGTTTCTGACAGCCCCCCTGACACCAGAGCCACCACACCCGCTGGACTGCCCTCCTGCTGGAGGCCACACTGACCAATTACCTACAGCAGAGGTCGAAGGTCAAACATGGAAATACAGTGGATAGGTAATGATGCCGAAGCCAGAGAGAGATGCAGAAAGACAGACGTCAGCAGTCGTTTAGGGTTTACCTGCTCTTCATTCAATGATTGATTTTGTCTTGGGGGGCGAAGCCTGTAGTGATGGCTTGTAGTGATTGGTTGACTTGGCTGAGTAAGAAAAGCAGGTGGGCCGAGAGTTAAACTCATGTCACGTGATCATGTCAACAGGATTGTGTGGTGTATGTGTGTGTTGTGTTGCACCTGTATGGAGCTCCGTTGAGTTCATGATGAACCCCCTGCTGCTCGATGACGCCCCACTGGCCCGAGGTGAAGAAGAACTCTTTATTCACACAGTTCCTCAGACTGTCTGGAATACGACCTGAGAAGAAAGAGAACAGCATCATCTACAGTTCATCAAGTCATCTGTGTGTGTCGCTGTTTACATGGGCGTTTATGAATTTATCACAGACACTTATCCAATGAGAGGCGTTTGTGTGTTGACCGGAAACTCCACAGCTGAGCTTCAGGAGCTGTTGTGTGTTGTGTACCTGTGATGGCTCGGCGTATCTCTGTGGCTGCTGCTTCTCTCAACTCTAGGGACGCTTGTTCACTGTACCAGGCCGTGTGTGGAGTACAGATCAGATTAGGAGCGTCTTTCAAAGCTCCCTGAGCAAAACTACACACACACACACACACAGACAGGAAGGGTTCAGAAAGAGTGATTTTGGTACATCACACTTGATGTGCGTATCTGTGTGTATGTGCGTGAGTGTGTCTGTGCATGAGTGCGTGTTTGTGTCGGTGCGTGTCTGTGCGTGTATGCGTGAGTGTTTGCATGTGTGTGAGTGTTTGCACGGGAGTGTGTCTGTGTGTGTGTGTGTGTAGGTGAGAGAGTGTTTGTGTGTGTGTGCGTGCGTGTGTACGTGAGTGTTTGCACGTGAGTGGGTGTAGGTGAGAGTGTGTGTGTGTGTGTGTGTGTGTGCGTGAATGTGTGCGCATGAGAGTGTGCTTGTGAGTGTGTGTGTGCGCGTGTGTGCGTGTCTATGTGCGCGTGAGTGTGTTGGTGTGTTAGTCACCTGAAGGGTTCGGTCTCGTGCACATCGAGAGCAGCTCCTCGTATTCGTCCCTCTTTCAGAGCTTGAGCGAGAGCCCTCTCATCCACCAGACCCCCCCGCGCTGTGTTCACCAGAAAGGCCCCCTGACGCATCTAACACACACAAACACACCGCCGGGTGTAATGACTGTTTCTCCAGCGGCCTGCGTCCATGTGTTTGTGTGTTGTGTACCTGTTTGATGGTGAAGTCATTGATGAGATGATGATTGTGTTCGTTCAGGTTACAGTGCAAAGACACACAATCGCTCTGATACAGCAGATCCTGCAGTGTGTACACACGCTGAACACCCAGAGATCTCTCCAGACCGTCCTGTAGATACGGGTCATAGAAGATCACATTGAAGCCGAACACTTTCGCCCTCACAGCCACAGCCTGACCCGTGCGACCTTCAGAAACACACAACCAGACAACAGTGTCGACATGAATGCTGCCTTTCAGAGAACTGACACACACACACACGGGTCTGAGAGCATTCATGTGTGTGTCTAACCGAAGCCGATGAGTCCGAGCGATTCTCCACGGATACGAGCGGCTCCTGACGCCACCTCACGGATGTGCTCGACGCTCTGCACGCGTGTGCCCTCCCGCAGCACCTGATACAACCACGTGTTCCTCCGGTACAGATTCAACACGTGACACAGAGTGGAATCTGCACTCTCCTCCACTGCCGCTGAGGGAATGTTACACACCGCGATACCTGAACGCACACAAACACACAATTCATGCAAAGGAACAGGTTAGTCAAAGAGTTTGTGTTGTGCTTCGTACCGAGCTCTCCTGCAGCTTTAATGTCGATGTTGTCGTATCCGCTGCCGATCCGTATGATGATTCTGAGCGCTTTAAACTTCTCCAGATCTTCTCGTGTCAGAGTGATCGTGTGATACATCAGCGCACCAACAGCCTCATTTAACACCTACAACACACACACACATAAATCCATTGAACACACGCACACAAACCTCATTTTCTGGTTGCAAAAAAATTGCCATCAGGGAACCAAAAACTAACTTCAGGGGAACGTTCTGTGTTTGCTGGGAATGAAAACAAAGCTGCGTGTGCGTGTGCGTGTGCGTGTTTACCTTCTCGTGAATCTCTTGTGTGGATTGTGCGTCACAGAAGGCGACAGTAGCGAGATCTTTCAGGATGGGCATCTCCACCGTACAGTCCCGACCGTCTAACAGAGCCACCAGAGGACGAGGATGAAGAGGACCGTTCATGATCTGAGATCTGATACCTTCAAACACACACACACACACACATCAATCAGCAATGACATTCACAACAATTACACACCAGAACATACTAGACAAAAATCATTTAAGACAAACATCATCTGGAACATGTACAAGTGTTTTTCTCTCACTCATCATCATAATCTTATATTACATCTGTTTGACATGTTATGACCTGCAGTTAAATGAATTATTCTTCATCTAGACATCACAACAGCTCTCACAAACACTTCAGTGTGATCAGTGTTGTAATCATAGCTTTAATGTGTTCACTATTCCTCCTCTGAGAACAGACTCTTCTGTTTTGTGTTTATTCTGAAAAAAACACATAAATAATAATATTTCATACATGATAATGAGGACGTATGACACACACACACACACACTTAAACAAACACACACACTTAAACAAACACACAAACACACACACTTAAACAAACACAAACACTTACACACGTTTTAAGAAACATGAGAATATAACAGTAATTTTAATCAGATGAAGATAAATGTTTCTGTCAGTTTATGAAAACACACTTTCACGAAGAATCAGAAATCTTAATAAAAGCATAAGAGTGTGTGTTGATATTTTCCTTCGCAGTGAATGAATTATTCACATTTTATCACTGACACGCCTGTGTGTTTATTACACAAACATTTAAACATTACATCTACATGAAACCTAACAACCCACAGACATAAACTATCCACACATACACACACCCTAAATCACACACTTTACATAACCCCGCCTCCACACACACACATACACACACCCTAAATCACACTGATAGACAACACTTTACATAACCCCGCCTCCACACACACACATACACACACCCTAAATCACACTGATAGACAACACTTTACATAACCCCGCCTCCGCACACACACATACACACACCCTAAATCACACTGATAGACAACACTTTACATAACCCCGCCTCCACACACACACATACCCACACCCTAAATCACACTGATAGACAACACTTTACATAACCCCGCCTCCACACACACACATACCCACACCCTAAATCACACTGATAGACAACACTTTACATAACCCCGCCTCCGCACACACACATACACACACCCTAAATCACACTGATAGACAACACTTTACATAACCCCGCCTCCACACACACACATACCCACACCCTAAATCACACTGATAGACAACACTTTACATAACCCCGCCTCCACACACACACATACACACACCCTAAATCACACTGATAGACAACAGTTCACATAACCCCGCCTCCACACACACACATACACACACCCTAAATCACACTGATAGAAAACACTTTACATAACCCCGCCTCCACACACATACCCACACCCTAAATCACACTGATAGACAACACTTTACATAACCCCGCCTCCACACACATACATACCCACACCCTAAATCACACTGATAGACAACACTTTCCATAACCCCGCCTCCACACACACACATACACACACCCTAAATCACACTGACAGACAACAGTTCACATAACCCCGCCTCCACACACACACATACACACACCCTAAATCACACTGATAGACAACAGTTCACATAACCCCGCCTCCACACACACACATACACACACCCTAAATCACACTGATAGACAACACTTTACATAACCCCGCCTCCGCACACACACATACACACACCCTAAATCACACTGATAGACAACACTTTACATAACCCCGCCTCCACACACACACATACCCACACCCTAAATCACACTGATAGACAACACTTTACATAACCCCGCCTCCGCACACACACATACACACACCCTAAATCACACTGATAGACAACACTTTACATAACCCCGCCTCCACACACACACATACACACCCTAAATCACACTGATAGACAACACTTTACATAACCCCGCCTCCACACACATACCCACACCCTAAATCACACTGATAGACAACAGTTCACATAACCCCGCCTCCACACACACACATACCCACACCCTAAATCACACTGATAGACAACAGTTCACATAACCCCGCCTCCACACACACACATACACACACACTAAATCACACTGATATACAACACTTTACATAACCCCGCCTCCACACACATACACACACCCTAAATCACACTGATAGAAAACACTTTACATAACCCCGCCTCCACACACATACCCACACCCTAAATCACACTGATAGACAACAGTTCACATAACCCCGCCTCCACACACACACATACCCACACCCTAAATCACACTGATAGACAACACTTTACATAACCCCGCCTCCGCACACACACATACACACACCCTAAATCACACTGATAGACAACACTTTACATAACCCCGCCTCCACACACACACATACCCACACCCTAAATCACACTGATAGACAACACTTTACATAACCCCGCCTCCACACACACACATACACACACCCTAAATCACACTGATAGACAACAGTTCACATAACCCCGCCTCCACACACATACCCACACCCTAAATCACACTGATAGACAACACTTTACATAACCCCGCCTCCACACACATACACACACCCTAAATCACACTGATAGAAAACACTTTACATAACCCCGCCTCCACACACATACCCACACCCTAAATCACACTGATAGACAACACTTTACATAACCCCGCCTCCACACACATACCCACACCCTAAATCACACTGATAGACAACACTTTACATAACCCCGCCTCCACACACATACACACACCCTAAATCACACTGATAGAAAACACTTTACATAACCCCGCCTCCACACACACACATACACACACACACCCTAAATCACACTGATAGACAACACTTTACATAACCCCGCCTCCACACACATACACACACCCTAAATCACACTGATAGAAAACACTTTACATAACCCCGCCTCCACACACACACATACACACACCCTAAATCACACTGATAGACAACACTTTACATTACCCCGCCTCCGCACACACACATACACACACCCTAAATCACACTGATAGACAACACTTTACATAACCCCGCCTCCGCACACACACATACACACACCCTAAATCACACTGATAGACAACAGTTCACATAACCCCGCCTCCACACACACACATACACACACCCTAAATCACACTGATAGACAACACTTTACATAACCCCGCCTCCACACACACACATATACACACCCTAAATCCCACTGATAGACAACACTTTACATAACCCCGCCTCCACACACACACACACACACACACACACAGGACAGTCTACAGGACACGTGCTGAACACATACAGTGTTAAACAAAGACGTCTGACAGCTCATAATCCAATTAACATTTCCACACGTCTTTACAACCCACAATGCACTGCAGCCACAGTGTAAGCAGCTTCAAATGCACACACACCCACACACACACACACGTCTGATATCTGGCAGCAATCTTCAGTGTGAAACATTTCATTTAAACATTTGGCAGATGCTTTTATCCAAAGTGACTTACATTGTATTATCCTAAACATTTATACACAGGTATCTGCAATCCCCTGAGATCCAACACACAACCTTGTGCTTTTAACACAATGCGCTTAACACTGAGATACAGGAAAGAAACATAATTTAGAGACAAACAGAGGAACACAAGAACTGCTCTGTGATCTCTCTGTCTGCTTTTATTCATTTACATGGACAGGTTGTGTTCACAAGTGTCACAAACTCTTATCACAGAACTACACAACATGAGAGAGACACAGTAAGAGTCTCGGGAGACTCTAAGAAAACCTAATGAGATTTTAGGCTTAAAGACACACACACACACACACACGCACACACACACTTGAATGAGCCTGTAGTTCTTACAGCATAGAGAAACTTTTACTGCAGACTTAAAGTGACAGATCAACCAAACATCTAAACGTCTGTCATCATTTATTACAAACCTGTGTGAGTCTTTCATCTGTGAACACATCAGAAGATATTTAGAGAAATGTCTCAGTGGTTTTGTGTTCATACAATGGAAGTCAATGGAGCTCTGGGTTATTTGATTATCAACATTCTTCAGATTATCTTCTGTTGTGTTATGATGAACAAATTAACTTAAAAAGTGGTGACATGACACGAGGATGAATAAATAATGACGAATTATAATTTTTGGGTGAACTGCCCCTTTACAGTTTTTTTCGATTGTTAGACAACAGTGAGCACAACTGGAGTCACATGTGCAAAACTCTAACTACAGTCTGCACAGCAGAAAGGAACAATAAATATTCATCTTTTAGAGGTGAATTATTCATTAATACATTGCAATTCTGAGACTGCTGCTTGTAAGAGAATAAACACTTATGTATGAAAAATATGTTTGTCTGTGTGCGTGCGTGTGTGTGTACGTGCACGTGTGTGGGTGTGTGCGTGCGTTTTTGTGTGAGTGTGTGTGCGAGTGTGTGTGTGCTTGTGTGTGTGCTTGAGTGTGAGTGCGTATGTGTGTGTGCGTGTGTGTGTGAGTGTGTGTGTGTTTGTACGTGCACGTGTGTCTGGGTGTGTGTGTGCTTGTGTGTGTGTGTGTGTGTGTGTGTGTGCTTGTGTGTGTGCTTGAGTGTGAGTGCGTATGTGTGTGTGCGTGTGTGTGTGAGTGTGTGTGTGTTTGTACGTGCACGTGTGTCTGGGTGTGTGTGTGTGTGTGTGTGCTTGTGTGTGTGCTTGAGTATGAGTGCGTATGTGTGTGTGCGTGTGTGTGTGAGTGTGTGTGTGTTTGTACGTGCGTCTGGGTGTGTGTGTGTGTGCACGAGTGCGTGCTTGTGTGTGTGTGTGTGTGCACGAGTGTGTGCTTGTGTGTGTGAGTGTGTGCGCGAGTGTGTGCTTGTGTGTGTCAGTGTGTGGGACGGTTTCTAAAGTCTGTTTGAGGTTTGCAGGATCACAGCGGTTGAATCCCTTCAGCACAAGCCAAAACATTAACACCCTCACAATCTAAAAACAGAACGCTTCAACAAATCCACTTTACACATCCGATGACAACATTTACGATACCAGGACATTAAAATGTTTAATGTAAAGTGTCAAATAACAACATTTAAACAGACCCCATACTGTAAAGAAGGATCCGAGTGAAGAATATAACCCAGAATCAAACACAGACAGTGAATCTAGTGGATCTACTGAGGTGATGAGAGAATAAAAGAACTTTACTTGCGTCAGGAGAAGCCATGGTGGACACGATGACGGGCGGTCCGGTTCGACGGCTCAGCTTGTTGTTTGGATTGAGGGTCTGAGTGTGCATGGCAGAAGAGACCTGAAGAACGGCGGCATCTACGGGAGCGGCTCCCTTCCGCAGCAATTGAGGACTGTGATGAGGACTATGAGCTGGAGACACAGGAGGAAGATTCACAGGACGCTTCATCAGCTCCATGGGCGTGTAGATGCCGGAGAAGGTCTTGGGCGCCACAGGCTGCTGTTGAGCGGACGCGTTAAGGCCAGCGTGGCTGTTGGTGTACATGGAGAGGGGACGCGTCTGCGGCAGCCCCGCGCCGTAATCGCCAGGACTGACGGGAAGTGGACGTGTTGCCGGGTACGTGGCAGTTTCCAGCAGATGCTGAGATGGAGCGCTACTCGGCCGGCGGCCCAGAAACTCGCCCATTCTCTGTGAGCCGGACTGGAGGGCAACGGGCGGCTGCTGCACCAGGTGACCGTCCACACCAAGGCCCTGAGGCTGCACGTACAGGTCACTGCGGTGGCTGAAGCTGTTGGAGCGACCCCTCAGGACGGAGGCACCGCTGCTCGTGGCCGTCTTACAGTTGAGAACCAGTCGAGAGAGCATGCGTGCCTGTCCCAAGTTGGGCACCACCGAGCGCACGTCGTGGTCTTCCATCACAGCCAGCATGCCAGGAGAGTCGAAGCCCTGCTGCAGGAGCAGCGTTATGGTGCTCTCCGACAGTCCTTCCGAGCGCAGGAGACCCAGGAACCCCGGATCCATGCTTCTCTTCGGGTCTACCGAAACAGCCGCCGAAGGATGGTGGACCGGCATCGTCACCGCACTGGGCGCCATAGTCATGTTGGGGTCGTAAGCAGGGTCGTAGGGCATCCTCTGCGTCGCCATGGAGCCGTAAGCCGGAGTCCCTCGGGACAGATTCCCATCCATGACAGGAGCCGTTGGGTCCATCACTATACAGGTGGAGGGCGGCTGACAGGACTCCAGGGGGAAGCCGTTGACGTCGCCGTACGCAGAATGGCCCGTCTCGGACAGAAACCTGGACGGGGTGGACTCGATGCCGAAGCAGGCAGGCGATGCGGCTCTACTGCGTGCGCGCTGATTATCTGAAATCATCTTGACAGCCAGAGAATCCCTGTACAAGCGGCTGATCTCATGAGCCGAGGGTGGGGGAGGAGGCGGCGGAGGGGGAGGACCTGGAGTCGTCCCTCTGGCTTGCCCTTGATCCCAAGCGGGCCTGACCCCTCCTGCCGCCAGCCCATAATGAGATCCCGATCTGCTCAGCATGTGTGCGCTGCCCTTGTAAAAGCCCTGCAGATCTTCGGGCGGCTGCGCAGACAGAGCGATGTCGAACGGGTAGTAATCCGGAGGAGGGATGGTGCCTCGTACGGCCATGACGTCGGTGAAGATCTCTGTGCCGGCGTCAGGAGACGGTGATCTGTGGGCCGGAGAGAGCTGAGCAGAAACAAGACGTCTTAAACACACCTGAGCGTGACAGAGAACCAACGCAGACTGAAAGACAAACGGCTCCTGAATGCAGGTAAGACGAGAGGAGCGAGAGGACGCTGGCGCGTGTTGGGTTTCACGTCTCGTGTATCATGTGAAGGTGTGTGAGGGGTGTTCACGTTTCACCTGATCTCTGACAGACATTTTTCTTAGCTTCACTCCAGGTCACGCTATCATGTGACTTCAAACGGGCAGGAAAGAGCTGAATAATTCAGACCTGGAAACATAAGCAAGTCTGATCAGCACAACACAACACATCACACAAACGCAAACTGAACAGCATCAATACCGCTGGAGTGAAGCATCAGATGATGACAAACAAACATTCTTCAAACCAGACATCACCAGCAGCCCTATACATCTGTGTGTGTGTGTGTGTGTGTGTGTGTGATGTCACTTGAATGATTGATGCTTCACAAACTCTTGTCTGTTATTTGTTTAATTTAATCTTAAGCAATTCTTTAAATTTAACACACATTCTCACTGTGAGGTGAGATGGAGAAACAGATGATATGAGATGAGAAGAGGCTAAAACAGACGAGATGTGAATCCTCCTGTAATGAAACTCAACACACTCACAACTCATTTGTGATCCTAATGATATCATAAATGAAAGAGATTTGATATCGTGTTTATCTGTTTAATATGATCTTTATCACACACACACACATCTGACACTGATGACCGGCCTGCAGGAGGCATCACAACTCCTGCACAAAAGGCCAAAACATTTCTAAACAATTGGTCTATTTTTAGTATTGTTATCTAAAGCTGAGTTTCTGTCAAGGCTCAGTTAACTACTGCAGCCCCTTCATCATATGTCTCTAGATGAATTCATTGTTCTTTGTATCATTTTATTTGGAAGAACAAGACTCACTTTATTACCGTTTTTTTCGATTGCTAGACGACAGCGAGCACAACTAGAGTCACATGTGTAAAACTCTAACTACAGTCTGCACAGCAGCAGTTCATGTGGACCAAACTCTAGTTCGGTTTTCATTGCTTGAACACAGTTTTCAAAACTCTACACACTTATCCCACGACTTTAACCACAACCTGCACAACACTGTGGATTTACAGCACTTTGTTCAAATGCTAACACACTGCTGTCAAAACTGTGAAGCACACATTCAAAACAGAATACATTTAATGATACATGATACATTTTGTAATCTATTTCCAGAAAATACAGAACATATTTTCTTTAATTGCATATTATATTCTAGTGCATTCTGGGAAAAATTCTAATTATGGTTAAAGGAGAAAAGGTGGTGGAAGGGAGTCTTTCCTTTATTGATATTAAGAATGGAAACAATGAAGACGTTTTTTTATCAGTTTGTTGTGTAAATCTGTATTTTTTGTTATATTTCAATAAATAAAAAAACAACACCTGCACAACAAACATATTGGAGATGTGTACTGTGTTGATATACAGCCACAATAACCACACAGACAAACTCAGACAGACAACTAAAGCATTTCAGACAACACAAGACTTTGACGTGTGCCATAAGTGAATGAATGAATGAATGAATGAATGAATGAAGGAATGAAGGAAGGAATGAAGGAAGGAAGCCTCCTCCATAAAACATCATCATCGCTCGGCAGGAATGACGCATTTGAGAGAATTTAAATCATTTTCATCTGGAGACTTTCACCCTGCGAGCGAGTGTATTTCATCTCAATGAGCTGCAAAATAAAAGAGAATATTTAAAGACACACACACTGACATCATTACTGCGGTACTATTGTGAGTGTGTGTTCATGTGAACCGCATATAGTTTTAATAAAAAGTTAAATGCTCTCTCGGTTGTAATTCACTTTGGATTAAAGCGACTGCTAAATGAATACACCACACGTAAACACAGACAGACAGAAAGTTCATCTTCATCTGTGACAGACAACATTTACTCCGGTAAAACAATCATAACACTGACAGCACAACACTACATTTATTGTGAAAGAGGTTAGTCACATAAAAAATGCAATGAATAAATAAATTGAGTCGCATTCAAGCCAACAGCATCAATTAATGTTTTTGTCAAGATCTGTACGGCACACACATGATCATCAGTTCAGATATATGACCCTGACAAATACACCTTTTGTTCCAAGAGCATGTTGAGCTGACCCGAGATCGGTGTTGTGTCATCTGCGTGCAGTTCTCAGAGAGCTGCTGTGAACATCACAGATATCAAACCACTGCTGATCGACGTCTCTGTGAGGAAGAAGAGCGTTCAGAGGCAGCGATGGCTTCCGTCTGCGATCTCTAGCGTTCACCACCCGCCAGTAGCGCTCACCCTTCAACAGAAACACACTGTTGTGTGTGTACGAGAAGTACGACACGTCCACGTTACTGACCGGATGATCGCCGGGGACGACCGCCGGAAATACTGCAGTGATTTTCTGAGGTGAAGATAAAGCCAAACGGTTCGTTCGGATGTCAAATCGAAACACCTGAGAATAAATATCACACGTCAGCAGCATCCAGGATCACAGTAAATGCTCGTGACTGTAAACTCGATGTAAAGTGTTATGAAATGTATCAGAACAGAACCTGTGAGCCTTTAAAAAAGAAGACATGAGCGTCTCTCCTGTCGTAATAAGCTGTGTCCACCGGTCCGATCACGCCGGGAAAATCGTCTGAGATCAGACGCGGATACGAGCGTCCGAGAGAATCATTAACAAATACTTGATCATTCTCACTGTCATAACGCCAGTACTGTACACCTGCAATATAATAAATCAGTAAACCAATCCAGTCAATGTTTATAATGTATTTCATGTTCGTCTCTACAGTCCATGACACTACGCAACAACATCACATTGCATTGTGGGATACAGTCATGTGTTCTTCACCTTTAAAGAAGTAAACAGCGTCTGTTTTGCGGTTCCACACATGAACGTAAGCGTCCACTCCACTGTCAGGCAGCCCGTTCCACCCGACCGGCACCGCCACTGGATCTCCGTACCGGGTTCTGTTGTTCCGGTTTTCATAGAGCCAGTACCAGCCGCCCCGCATGAAGTATGTGTTAAAACGAACGGTGACCTCACCGTAGGGCGTCAGTTCTTTCCTGATCCAATCAAACACGGCACTGAACCGACCCTGACACACACCTGAACAACACACACACATCAGTGTCACAAACACATTTACCGAATGCAGTGAGATTGTTGTGTGTTGTTGTCTCACCGTACAGACTCTGAATGGATTTTCTGTCAATCCAGTCGATCTCAAAGCCTGTGTCCTGAGGCAGGTAACTGGGCTGCATAATAGATCCGGCTCGATAGATGTGAGGGAGTCCCAAAACATGACCGATCTCATGAACTGCAACCTGAATGGAACACAACACAAAAACACACTCGGATATCAGTCAACACAACACTATACCACATTAATACAAATGCAGACACAAACACACATCACCTTACCTTTAGAAGACTGATCCCACTGCCTGTGTTTGGAGCTGTGAAATGTTCATCATCATCAAAATGAATATCTCCCAGAAACCAGGCGTGAGCGAACTCATGACCTGCACCGTCAAACCTCTGAGAACAGCCCAGATGTCTGCCTGCAGCGAGCATGAGACACACAATAACACTCCCTATGTTTTATGATTTTCTGTAAGGGTGGTCATATCATGATGTACATGATGTGTAATGTTTCCAGATATGGATTAGTGATATTTCATTTGGCGTTTGTGTGAGAGATACGGAGTTACTGACCTGTACCAAAGCCCAGTCTGATATCAATGTCTTCTAGAGGTGAATGTAAATCCTCCTGAAACTCCAGAGGTGAAACTTCACTCCACATGCGGAAGGCCAGTCTGAAGATATACTTCTGCTCATCGATGGACAGTTGACTGCTGTAACCTTCACCAATCACACGCCACTTTAGAAGAGTCTTAGAGAAAGACACATGGCCCATCCAATCGCTAACCTCCCTCCTACGTCTTTTCTTTAAAAGAGCTGCCAGGTGTCGTTTTCTCCTCACGGCAGGATGAGGGGCATCACTGCAATTCCCAACATCAGCAGGGTTCTGCATGACCTCAATGTGGTTCTGTGTGACATCAGCAGGGTTCTGTGTGACCTCACTGTAGTTCCGTGTGACATCAGCAGGGTTCTGTGTGACCTCACTGTAGTTCCGTGTGACATCAGCAGGGTTCTGTGTGACCTCACTGTAGTTCCGTGTGACATCAGCAGGGTTCTGTGTGACCTCACTGTAGTTCCGTGTGACATCAGCAGGGTTCTGTGTGACCTCACTGTAGTTCCGTGTGACCTCACTGTAGTTCCGTGTGACATCAGCAGGGTTCTGTGTGACCTGCCTGTGGTTCTGTGTGACCTCACTGTAGTTCTGTGTGACATCAGCAGGGTTCTGTGTGACCTCACTGTAGTTCCGTGTGACCTCACTGTAGTTCTGTGTGACATCAGCAGGGTTCTGTGTGACCTCACTGTAGTTCCGTATGACACCAGCAGGGTTCTGTGTGACCTGCCTGTGGTTCTGTGTGACCTCACTGTAGTTCTGTGTGACATCAGCAGGGTTCTGTGTGACCTCACTGTAGTTCCGTGTGACCTCACTGTAGTTCTGTGTGACATCAGCAGGGTTCTGTGTGACCTCACTGTAGTTCCGTATGACATCAGCAGGGTTCTGTGTGACCTGCCTGTGGTTCTGTGTGACCTCACTGTAGTTCTGTGTGACATCAGCAGGGTTCTGTGTGACCTCACTGTAGTTCCGTGTGACATCAGCAGGGTTCTGTGTGACCTGCCTGTGGTTCTGTGTGACCTCACTGTAGTTCTTTGTGACATCAGCAGGGTTCTGTGTGACCTCACTGTAGTTCCGTATGACATCAGCAGGGTTCTGTGTGACCTGCCTGTGGTTCTTTGTGACCTCACTGTAGTTCTGTGTGACATCAGCAGGGTTCTGTGTGACCTCACTGTGGGTCTCTGTGTCTTCACCGTGGTTCTGTGTGACATCAGCAGGGTTCTGTGTGACAACAATAGGGTTCTGTGTGACCTGCCTGTGGTTCTGTGTGACCTCACTGTAGTTCTGTGTGACATCAACAGGGTTCTTTGTGACAACAATAGGGTTCTGTGTGACCTGCCTGTGGTTCTGTGTGACCTCACTGTAGTTATGTGTGACATCAACAGAGTTCTGTGTGACAACAATAGGGTTCTGTGTGACCTCCCTGTGGTTCTGTGTGACAACAATTGGGTTCTGTGTGACCTCACTTTGGTTCTGTGTGACCTCACTGTAGTTCTGTGTGACATCAGCAGGGATCTGTGTGACAACAATAGGGTTCTGTGTGACCTCCCTGTGGTTCTGTGTGACCTCACTGTAGTTCTGTGTGACATCAGTAGGGTTCTGCGTGACATCACTGTGGTTCTCTGTGTCTTCACTGTGGTTCTGTGTGACATCAGCAGGGTTCTGTGTGACAAAAATAGGGTTCTGTGTGACCTCCCTGTGGTTCTGTGTGACCTCACTGTAGTTCTGAGTGACATCAGCAGGGTTCTGTGTGACAACAATTGGGTTCTGTGTGACCTGCCTGTGGTTCTGTGTGACCTCACTGTAGTTCTGTGTGACATCAGCAGGGTTCTGCGTGACCTCACTGTGGTTCTCTGTGTCTTCACCGTGGTTCTGTGTGACATCAGCAGGGTTCTGTGTGACAACAATAGGGTTCTGTGTGACCTCCCTGTGGTTCTGTGTGACCTCCCTGTGGTTCTGTGTGACCTCTCTGTGGTTCTGTGTGACATCAGCAGGGTTCTGTGTGACAACAATAGGGTTCTGTGTGACATCAGCAGGGTTCTGTGTGACCTGCCTGTGGTTCTGTGTGACCTCTCTGTAGTTCTGTGTGACATCAGCAGGGTTCTGCGTGACCTCACTGTGGTTCTCTGTGTCTTCACTGTGGTTCTGTGTGACATCAGCAGGGTTCTGTCTGACAACAATAGGGTTCTGTGTGATCTCCCTGTGGTTCTGTGTGACCTCCCTGTGGTTCAGTGTGACCTCTCTGTGGTTCTGTGTGACATCAGCAGGGTTCTGTGTGACAACAATAGGGTTCTGTGTGACATCAGCAGGGTTCTGTGTGACAACAATAGGGTTCTGTGTGACCTGCCTGTGGTTCTGTGTGACCTCACTGTAGTTCTGTGTGACATCAGCAGGGTTCTGTGTGACATCAGCAGGGTTCTGTGTGACAACAATAGGGTTCTGTGTGACCTGCCTGTGGTTCTGTGTGACCTCCCTGTGGTTCTGTGTGACATCAGCAGGGTTCTGTGTGACAACAATAGGGTTCTGTGTGAGGTGTGTGACATCCCTGTGGTTCTGTGTGACCTCACTGTAGTTCCGTGTGACATCAGCAGGGTTCTGCATGACCTCACTGTGGTTCTGTGTGACATCAGCAGGGTTCTGTGTGACCTCACTGTGGTTCTGTGTGGTCTCACTTTGGTTCTGCATCACCTCACTTTGGTTCTGCATCACCTCACTGTGGTTCTGTATGACCTCACTTTGGTTCTGCATCACCTCACTGTGGTTCTGCGTGACCTCACTTTGGTTCTGCGTGACCTCACTGTGGTTCTGTGTGACCTCACTTTGGTTCTGCATCACCTCACTGTGGTTCTGCGTGACCTCACTTTGGTTCTGCATCACCTCACTGTGGTTCTGTATGACCTCACTTTGGTTCTGCATAACCTCACTGTGGTTCTGTGTTACTTCACTATTGTTCTGTGTAGAGGTGCTGATGGACTCCATGAGTTCTGGTTGTTCTTCCTGGTCTGGGACTCCACATCTGGGTTCGTTCATAGCAGCTTTGGTGGCATCATCAAACACTCCTGTGACAGGTAGACCGGACACTCTTTGGAACTCGCTAAGTGCTGAGATAAACTCGGGCTGCTGGTTCTGGAGTTCAGTCCTGCTGGATCGGGATGTGGCTCCAGCCTCCTGCATGTTCAGAGTGAAGATGTCATCTGTCTCACTCACAGGTTCTGATAAACTCAGAAAGTCATCACTGTCTGCTGCTCTTATGAATCCATACTTGAAGAGAAACAGCTAGAATAGCACATCAGAAAACAAAAAAGTATAAACAAATACTAAAAAGAAATCACAACAATTAAACAGAGCGAGAAAGAGAGAGAGAGATTTACTTGTGCAGTGTGTATGTCACAGTGTGTGTCAGTGTGTGAACCTGTGCTGTGTCTGTGGCAGTGTGTGCAAGTCAGTGTACAGTGTTTACCTGTGCTGTGCGGTGTGTGTCAGTGTGTGTGTTCCTGTGCTGTGTGTACCAGTACGGTGTTGGTGAGAGTGTCAGCCCTTATGAAAGAAAACATGGTTTAAAAACCCCGAAAATGTTTAACACCAGTTAAAAAAACATGGTTACTACACTTTTACCATAACTAACATGGTTCATTTTCATAAGGGAGTGTGTGCAGCCGTGCGGTGTGTGTGTCAGTGTGAGCCACATACTTAAAAAAACACAACAAATGTTTGGTACAAGCAATGAAAGTCACTTTGGATAAAAGCGGCCTCCAAATGCATAAATGTAAATGTGAGTATGTGTACCTGTGCGGTGTGTGTGTCAGTGTGTGGTGTGTGTACCTGTGCGGTGTGTGTGTCAGTGATGGCTTCAGCCTGATGGATGTTGTTCATGTCTATGACATCTGAATGATCTCTGCTGTGGAAGATCTTCTCTGCGCGTGTCCCGATGATGATGATGATGATGATGAAGATCAGCCGGATGACAGCCAGCATCGTTGAAGCTCCGCCGTGTGCGTTTCTGACTGACTGCGTGATTTTATTCAGTCTGTGTAAACCGTCGTCACACACTTTATAGTGTCACGCGTGGATGGGGCGGAACTTCACACGATTACATCGCCGACACGCGACTCACACCTGAGCGCGCGCGTGACGCACGTGTCATTTGTTGATGTGAAACATGTTCTTAAATGTAAACGTATATCGAAAGTTAGTTTTTAATTTAAAACCTTGAATGCATGAAAGAAAGGATTTAAACTCAAACTTTATTTAATCATTTCAAATTCACACTTACAGAGAATCTAAATTTACATTAAACATAACATTTCAGGTGCAGGAGACACATTCAACCTCCCAAAACACTCAACTTAACTCCAACAATAAATATGACATAGATTTGTCATACAGTTAAGTATTAGCTGGTGGAGCTCTCGCTGTAACACACACACACATAACGTCACAATATAAACCATCATAAAGATAAAACAGGCTGAGCTGAACGTTTTTTGGTAAGATTGCCGGACAGTTCAATCTTCATGTCCTCATCATGACCGGAGGGGTCAGAGGTCAGGGGTGGGTGTCTGTAGGGTCTGTGAGATTGCGGTGGCGAGGTGTTCAGCTGTGGGTTTCTCAGCACAACAGCTCACCGTGAGCCCGTGAGACCGCAGGGCGTCTGCTGTACTCGGTCCTATCGACACAAACTTAAGAACACAACACAAGTTATTTTCTAAGGTATGAGTGCTTTAACGTTTCCTGATCAATCTGCAAACTATGCAGTTGAGTGGTTCAGTTGATACAGTTTAATGTGAAAGAACACTATACATCACGGTCACACCTTGATCTGTTCCAGCTGACCCCCGGCAAGTCTTTTCACCAAATCCACACAGAACTTCACACCTGATGGACTGAAGAACACCACACTCGCAGGAACACCCTGAAGACACACACGTGTCAGAAACACAACACTGTGATACAGAAAATCAACACACATGAGGGTAGAAGTGAACCTGCTGATAGAAATAATCTGTGATGTTCTTCTGCAGGTCTGGATGTTCAGATGTTTGATAGACAGTCAGAGCGTCCAGAGGAACATCTGCCAGAGAAACACACAAACATCAAACAATCGATGATGATGATGATGAGGTATAAACAAAGACAATGTAATGAGACTGAATCCTCTCACTGTTCTCTTTGAGAGCCGTTGGCAGAACCTCACGCTTGATGGAACCACAGGGGAAGAACAGAGGCAGGACATCAGAACTTTCTCCTGTGTATTACACATCAAGACATCAACATGAGAGTCAAAGCAGCACAAACTCAAATATCTCAAATGTTCATGTGTGTCAGTATGATAAGAATAAAACTTACTTTCTATGATGAGTGAAGACAGAGCGTCTGCAGTACCAGTGTCCTCAACCACAGGCTTCAGGCCCAAATCTACAACTGCAGATAACAGACACTGCAGTTCAGTACAGTTTAATGCATAGATACACTGTGAAATATACAGTAGCATAATATCATCTGTAAATATAAACACCAAACCGGTGACATTACTGAACACTGCCGACTGTGTGAATGTCATGATGATAACAACAGATCTTTAAAAAAATACAACTGAGCGCATTTTTGAGTCTGATTTTACATTTATAAAACAAAAAAAAGTGAATGTTCAAAGACAATTGACTGTGTGAAAAAGGAAACACACCTGAGACTATTTGCGCAGGTGCTCAATGTGTCGAGCAGATGTGACGACATTTACTAAGAGACACTAAAAACCTGCTTACACAGGTGTGCGCCAGACACACACACACACACACACACACACACACACTTCCAGGTCATCAACAGGTGTGTGTGAATCTCACCAGTGTGACAGCACCTGCCTGAAAATATTCTGATGTGTGAATTATTTTGTTGCTTCATTCACATTCAAATACTCTTTAATAATCGCTGGAATTGTGTGTTGTCCTGCATTCTAACATGATGTTTGTGTTGTGGGTTCTGTGTGTGTGTATGTGTATGAACTGCAGTGTTGTGAAGTGATACAGACCTAAAGATGCTGTTGTCTTTCCAACCACATACATGGATTTAGAATTCCATTTGTCTGTCACTGTGTCCCATTCTGCAAAATAAACAGGAATAAATCACATCTCTTTATATTAAAACATCTTTATGTTTGTATATTATCCACTGGATTCATTAATACTGAATTTAAAACAAGAAGACCTGCCATATACTGTGTGTATCATTAAATGATGAAACATTAAAATACATCACTAACAACTTACAAACATTCCTTTCAGTTTTATTCAAGGAAATGATAAAAGTGTATATTTTGTGTGTCTTGTGTGAATGAGTGTGTATCTATTCACTTTGCTCTGGATACCATTTCTATTTTATAAATGTAATGTATTGCTTGTAGTTAACATGTTTCCATGTACAGCTGCTTTGTAAC
This sequence comes from Barbatula barbatula, assembly GCF_947034865.1. Classification (NCBI taxonomy): domain Eukaryota; kingdom Metazoa; phylum Chordata; class Actinopteri; order Cypriniformes; family Nemacheilidae; genus Barbatula; species Barbatula barbatula. The sequence goes on along the minus strand of NC_136779.1, from coordinate 298,567 downwards.
GATGAAAATTGTAAAAAGCGCTATATATATATATATATAAAAGTTGAAGATTTGATTTTCAAGTTTTCAAACAGTGAACCCTAGTGGTCAAACTGACAGAGCAGTTCTATAACATCATTCACATGTAATGAAAAAATGCATTGGTGTTAATTTTACTGACCTATATCTAGACAGTAAACATTGGTCTTTATTAACATGGATGAATGGCGCATATAAAAACAGGCTGATGGTAAGAAGTTGGGGTGTGGCAAAATGTAGAGGGGGTCAGCTGTGACCTAGTGGTTAGAGCGTTCTTCACTATTTGTAGGGGCTAAAAGATGATTGGTGAGATGTGTTATAGGAAGCCAGACGGGCTAGTTATCTGCACCTGCTCCTCTTGAACTTTGTTAATAAAACATCATCTACGGTCAAACACAGAGACAAAACTCACGGTGTCTGTGTTTCTCTAAACACATCTTTACAGCCTTTACAGCTCGTGGACTGGTGAAGATCAAACCTCCAAACCTCTCGGGCTGAAAGAGCTGATGTTTGCAAAACAACATGTAAACATAAACAAACATCGATTGTTGTTTTGAAATAATAAAACCAGACAAACTGAGAAAGATGTCGGGACTCACTCGTTCTGAGAGCTCATCCTCAGACACAAATGTAAAAGACAACACAGGAATTAAATCAGCTGTGTGACCATATAAGGCCAGTTCCTGAAAACAATAAACAACATCTCAGTCTGCTGTAATGCATGTATACAAATATCTGCAATAATACAATGTCACATGCTGAATTCTATCAGTTTATTTCTCTACTGTTTTGTTACAGCAGGTAGAATTACCTTGATATAAGGGTCTGGTCCATGTTCAGCTTCTCTAGGCTCTTTCAGAAGTAGCACTTTCATTCTTTGACACATGTAACGCTCTTATAAAGACATGTGAGCGTTTCACTCAAACTCATATCTGCCTGTCACACAGTAACGCCTATAAGACAAACACAACATGCGAAACATTGATAACAGCCCTCAGCAGCACACATCACTGAACATAAGCACACAAAACAACAGCAGGAGTCATAAGAAACACGTGTTTGATTTCATAAGATGGATTATGTATTTTATATCAGTTTAAAGAGACGCGAACACGCACTTGTAGTGACTGCATTTACTGCTGGCAGCTATAACAGCAGCATGCGCGCTCACGACATCCCGGAAGAGTATCCTCCTTACGCTCTTCATAATAAAAGTCTGCAGACTCCGTTTCCAGTAGCTTTAATTCGTAATAAATACAAATTTACATTTTATTTACCATAAATACATTTTGTGTTATAATTGTACTAAACATCTTGGTTCTTAACATTCTCTTTTTTCGGTGGTTGGTTCTGGCCCGTCGTATTTGTTTTCACCAGGTACAGGTATGCGATTTTGACTTCGTGTGATTGAATATGATAATCTCTGTTTTGGGGTTGTAAAGGGGAAAGATACAACGTGAGTTCTGTTGCGCGTTTTTGTAAACTGTTCTTGTGTAAACCGCATGAGCCGGTTAATCGTGATTGGTCGGGAACGTTGCCGTGACTTCGCCCAGTCTCACACAGGTCTGGTGAGTTTCGACTTTATACAGACCTGCGCAGACCGATCGGCGTATGATCGCGAGAGAGCATTGCGATCACTCAGCTCTCGCGATACTCTGATGTCATATAGTGCGCAGTCGGAGCAGGAGGGCGGGGCCGCCGTGATCACAGCGCTTCACTGTCCCGCAGGCAGCTTCAGTCCCGGCGGAGATTCGACCAACATGAACGCAACACTTCACGCGTTTGACTTCGAGCGTCAGTTTGACGACCGAGCGGCGAATGAATGGTTTCAGGAGAACTGGTGAGTCCTGACGTGTACGACCATCACAAACACCTGCACATTACAAACACACTTTATCACAATGAATGAAATGAGTCTGTATTGCTGCAGGTGTCTGCTGCTAGAAATAGATATGTAGCATTTAAAAAACACATATTTACAAATGTACTTCTCACACGCTGATATGATATTTAACTACAGGTAGAAACTACAGCAAGATGATGAACTCATAATACACTTAAAGATGATTTATGTACATTCATATTTTCTATTTCCAAAATGTCTAGCGTTGTGAGGGTCATTCTCAAGCCGAGCAGACAAAAGTACAGAGTATCATTAAGATATGATGGTAGTGAATTTCATTTATGCTGAATATCAAGTTAATGAGAGATTTATATGAGCAGATTTATGACTGTAATTGATCTGTGATCGGATCAGGTTCATGTGACGGACAGCCAGACAACCCTTGACCTCCAGCAGATTGTGACATCAACATCTGTCAAGTTTCTGAAAGAGCTTCCAAAAATCCTTTCGTTTCAGACGCTTTTACATGATACTGTTGATGTCAACATGAAACGAGACATTTTCATGATTTGATTTCAACCTCTTTGAGTTTCTCTTTCATGAATGATGTTTTGTGTGTTTTCAGCGGACTGGCGTTTGTGTTTTCTGGCACATATGCGGCTGGGATTTATTTTGGCAGTGTTTTCATGAAGGACAGACAGAAGTGTGACCTGCGGACTCCTCTCATGCTCTGGTCTTTATGTTTGGCCGTATTCAGGTGAGACTCGTGTGTATGGTGGATTACTCTCAACAGGTTTCTGTCCCTCATGTGTTTGTTTTTTTCCAAGTATAAACAGAGAGAAAAATGTGTTCTAGATGTTTGATCAGATAAACAGGTGATGAGCATATAACTATACACGGAACACATTCAGAACATTCACTCAGATATTGTTCAAATCAATCCAATTTATTTATTTAGCGCTTTTCACAATGTGCATCGTTCCAAAGCAGCTTTACAGGAGAAAATAAGAAATGCACAGAAAAGGTAAAACACAGCACAGCACATGGTGTTTATAGAACAAGCAAGATCATTCTAGCTAATAATATGTAATAAATGCAGTCTCCTGGGGGCGAGGAACCCAAACTCCAATGATAAATAAAGGTAAAAAAACAACTCAGGAGAAACCAGACTCAGCTGGGAGGACCAGTTCTCATCTGACGTGTCACAGCTGCACTTGGTGACTTTGATTCAAAGTTACTGATTAAATGTTTATGAACAATAGATAAAGCTTATTAGTTGTGAGAGATTGATATGAGTAGATTCATGACTGTGATTGATCTGTGATCGGATCCATGTGACGGACAGCCAGACAACCCTTGACCTGCAGCAGATTGTGACATCAACATCTGTCAAATTTCTGACGGAGCTTCCAAAAATCTTCTCGTTTTGACCAGACATTTTCATGAATTGTTGTTTTGTTGTTGATCAGTGTAATTGGTGCCATGAGGACGAGCTGGTACGTGATCAATATTCTGTCATCGGACGGGTTCCATCAGTCTGTGTGTGACACGGCGTTCTTCGGTGCCCCTGTCAGCAAGTTCTGGGCATTTGCTTTTACCCTCAGTAAAGTCCCTGAGCTCGGTAAGATCTGTCTTCACTCGCTCATCTGCATTCATAAAAAATCATTTTAAACACATAGAAGTCATTGATCTGACAGAAGTGAATAAGAGAGTACACACACACACACGTGATGATGTGCTTTGTCTTTCTGCAGGTGACACTGTGTTCATTGTTCTTCGCAAGCAGCGTTTGATTTTCTTGCACTGGTATCATCACATCACAGTTCTTCTCTACACCTGGTACTCATACAGAGATCGTGTGGCCGGAGGCGGCTGGTTCATGTCTATGAATTACACCGTTCACGCCATCATGTACAGTTATTACGCAGCTAAAGCCGGCGGTCTGCGCGTGCCGAGGCCGGTGGCCGTTCTGATCACAATGCTGCAGATTGTGCAGATGATTGTGGGTTTCAGCTTGATGGGACTTGTGTACATCTGGAGAGATGATGTCCACTGCGTGGCCAACCAAAACAACCTCATGTGTGGATCTCTCATGTATCTGAGTTACCTGCTGCTCTTCTCTTCCTTCTTCTATCAGTCGTACATCAGGGGAGCTGCCGGGCCGGACGTCAAGATGCGAAAGAAACGAGAGTAAGAACGTAAAGGAAACGGTGTGAGTGAATCACTGCTGCTGATCTGAGAAAAAACATCATCACCACATCAAACGAGAAATGACATGAATGCATCTGATTGTTTTTATCTGTTTGGGAGGGACAAGTTCATGCATTGTAAGGTTTTTTTAATCATTACTTGTGAAAATACTCAGGGCAAACACTGTAATAACATTTGCTGTTTTGTTTTATAATTTTTAAATAGTAAAAGAGAGCGACAGTCATGCAGATGTGTAGAGTTTGATACTGTAGAACTGAATCGTCGTGTGACACTTACTTGTGATTTATTATAGTTTTTGTACAACACTGTTTACTTTCTGTCTGATGATCACAAGACATGTGAGTTCAGATTTTCATGGTATACACTAGTCAGGGTTCATCTGGTTGAATGCCAGTGCTGTAGAAATGTTCAGGTGAGATAGTCATCACATTCTGTTCTACATAGACATTCTCCCGCATGTGTAAATACATCCATCTCATAAAACGTCTTGATTTCAGTTCACATTTCTTATTCGTGTAACATTGACAAATCCCTAATAAACATGATCTCTTGTGCAGCTTGTTCTTAAGCCTGATCTGTGTGTTATCATGCTCAGGTGCTCAGTATAAACCCTTCATATCAACAGAAACTCAAATCATAAGTGCACCAGTGTGTGTGATGTGTAGGTCTTCAGTTCTTCCAGCAGGTGTCGCTTGTTCTCTGAAGTGTAATGCACGTCTGATAAAGAGGAGGAGCTTTAACACTGAACTTAGATCAGATGCATCAGACTGATTTGATTTTGATTTGATTTGATTCATTTTATTGTCATTACACACATACAAGTACAGTGCAACGAAATGTATTTTTAGAAGAAGATAAAGCATAACATGGGGAAGGTGGGGAGAAAAACATGTACACAATACATCAAAGACAAGACTTGCAACAGGGATAGGTAATCCAGTTCCGACAAGCAGCATCTGATTCTGCTGCCATGGTGGCGCCGCATGCAGACCCACTTGTCAGGCTGGCGGGTCAAAGCGACGAAGGCAATGGATCTGGGTGTGAGTGGCCGCCCTCGAGTGCGGCCTATGTTTGTGTGTGTGTGAGAGTCTGTGTGATAGTCTGTGCAGGTGTTTCAGTAGAATGATGATGTGCAGTCAGTCAGTGAGATTCATTCAGAGCTTCAGTCACAATGTCTCTGTGTCTCTTGATCCCCATCAGTCTGCCTGTCTTCACACTGCCTGCTATCGGGATCGTGTGAGTATTTCTTTCATTCTAGATTTAAAAATCATCTAGAGATGTGTGTAGAGATCAGTTTTACTGTACACCTCAAACTATAGAAAGTAAAGGATTCTTTCACACATCATCAGTCACAGTGTGTAAACGTGTGTGTTTAATATTGTTATAATATATCATTACACAATTATGAACGTTCTGTGTCTAAACTGTTGTTACTAGAATTGTGTGAATGTTTTTTTGAGATTGAGTGTTTAAGTTGTGTTCAGATATTTTCTGAGTAAAATGTTTGTGATTATGTTTTACTGTTGTATTGACAGATATGCGATGGCTCTGTAGAATCAACACGTGTGTCCGGTCAATAACTGGTGAATATTTGAGCTTCCTCACATGATTGATATCATCACATATCAATAGAATCATCACAACACTTGATGAGATCAATCGCTGTTGTGTTGTGTTGTGTTGACTCATTTGATCTGTTGTGATTGATCAGTGTGAAGTGTGAAAGTGTGTTTGTGTTCATGATCTGTCATCCACAGGGTTTATAACTCAACATGTCAGAGTCCTTTAACCCTTCAGAGCACTTCTGACCTGTGCTGCACACTCGACAACATCCCACTCATCAGGTACACACAACACAACACACAAAAAGACCCATAGCTCACAAATAGAAGTTTAAATTCTGCTAAACCAACTATGTGTGTGTGTGATTTTGTATGTGTGTGCAGTAAATGTGGCGGTGTTCCTCCAGAGAGCTGCTGGTTCAGTCTGCTGTGTACGGCTTTATCATTCATGGGTGAATGAAACTGATTTCTCAACACATACACACACACACCTGAGGAAACGACTTCTATTGAATTTTGTGTTGTGTTTCAGTGATTGTTGTGTTTCAGTGATTGTTGTGTTTCAGTGATTGTTGTGTTTCAGTGATTGTTGTGTTTCAGTGCTTGTGATTGTTGTGTTTCAGTGATTGTTGTGTTTCAGTGATTGTTGTGTTTCAGTGATTGTGATTGTTGTGTTTCAGTGATTGTTGTGTTTCAGTGCTTGTGATTGTTGTGTTTCAGTGATTGTTGTGTTTCAGTGATTGTTGTGTTTCAGTGATTGTTGTGTTTCAGTGATTGTGATTGTTGTGTTTCAGTGATTGTTGTGTTTCAGTGATTGTTGTGTTTCAGTGATTGTGATTGTTGTGTTTCAGTGATTGTGATTGTTGTGTTTCAGTGATTGTTGTGTTTCAGTGATTGTGATTGTTGTGTTTCAGTGATTGTTGTGTTTCAGTGATTGTGAATGTTGTGTTTCAGTGATTGTTGTGTTTCAGCGATTGTTGTGTTTCAGTGATTGTGATTGTTGTGTTTCAGTGATTGTTGTGTTTCGGTGATTGTGATTGTTGTGTTTCGGTGATTGTGATTGTTGTGTTTCAGTGATTGTTGTGTTTCAGTGATTGTTGTGTTTCAGTGATTGTTGTGTTTCAGTGATTGTTGTGTTTCAGTGATTGTGATTGTTGTCTTTCAGTGATTGTTGTGTTTCAGTGATTGTGATTGTTGTGTTTCAGTGATTGTGATTGTTGTGTTTCAGTGATTGTTGTGTTTCAGTGCTTGTGATTGTTGTGTTTCAGTGATTGTGATTGTTGTGTTTCAGTGATTGTGATTGTTGTGTTTCAGTGATTGTGATTATTGTGTTTCAGTGATTGTTGTGTTTCAGTGATTGTTGTGTTTCAGTGATTGTTGTGTTTCAGTGATTGTTGTGTTTCAGTGATTGTGATTGTTGTGTTTCAGTGATTGTTGTGTTTCAGCGATTGTTGTGTTTCAGTGATTGTGATTGTTGTGTTTCAGTGATTGTTGTGTTTCGGTGATTGTGATTGTTGTGTTTCAGTGATTGTTGTGTTTCAGTGATTGTTGTGTTTCAGTGATTGTTGTGTTTCAGTGATTGTTGTGTTTCAGTGATTGTTGTGTTTCAGTGATTGTTGTGTTTCAGTGATTGTGATTGTTGTCTTTCAGTGATTGTTGTGTTTCAGTGATTGTGATTGTTGTGTTTCAGTGATTGTGATTGTTGTGTTTCAGTGATTGTTGTGTTTCAGTGCTTGTGATTGTTGTGTTTCAGTGATTGTGATTGTTGTGTTTCAGTGATTGTGATTGTTGTGTTTCAGTGATCGTGATTATTGTGTTTCAGTGATTGTTGTGTTTCAGTGATTGTTGTGTTTCAGTGATTGTTGTGTTTCAGTGATTGTTGTGTTTCAGTGATTGTTGTGTTTCAGTGATTGTTGTGTTTCAGTGATTGTTGTGTTTCAGTGATTGTGATTGTTGTGTTTCAGTGATTGTTGTGTTTCAGTGATTGTGATTGTTGTGTTTCAGTGATTGTTGTGTTTCAGTGATTGTTGTGTTTCAGTGATTGTTGTGTTTCAGTGCTTGTGATTGTTGTGTTTCAGTGATTGTGATTGTTGTGTTTCAGTGATTGTTGTGTTTCAGTGCTTGTGATTGTTGTGTTTCAGTGATAGTGATTGTTGTGTTTCTGTGCTTGTGATTGGTGTGCTGCGTTACGCACAGGTGATTCAGAAGCAGAGTAACTGTGTGTTGAATATGGAGGGTCTTTGTGCTGGATGGCTTTGTGCTGCTGGACTGATGATCGTAGGAAACTTCCAGGTAAGAAAAGTGAGACATCATGACGTATCTCTTTCAGTAACACATGTGTTGCTCTGTCTGGATGAACTGATCATGTCGTGTTAGTGTTCTCAGACTGTGTGTTGTTGTTGTTGTGTTTTTTTAGTGCAGGTGGATCATGCTAAAGTTGTTCATTATGTGGGAGCAGCTCTGTGTTTTCCAGCCAGTCTGCTGTTTGTGTGTGTGCAGACGCTGCTATCATACCGCACGGCCGAGACACACAGAGACATGAACACAGCTCATCTGAGACTACTGCTCACCACACTGGCCTTGACCTCCATCATCCTCAGTATCCTTCACTGTGTGTGTGTGTGTTCAGCATCTCATCTGAGCTTCATACAGTCACGTCTGAGTGTTGGGAGGGTTTAGTCCTTAACGTTTGTCCTGTAGGTGGTGTGTTTTTTATTCAGGAGAGTTTTGTTCTTCAGCATGGATCTGCAGTGTTGGAGTGGTTGTTTGCCATCGTTGTTCTGCTCTTTTACGGCTCATTCTCACATGAGTTCAGCTGTATATCTGCAGAAACTCTTTTCTGTGTGCTGAGAAAACACTGATCCTCTGAGGAAAGACAAGCATTTGACGTGTTCTTTTTGGAAATAAAATGTTTTTTAAACCAGAAGTAGATACAAGTGCACGGGATGTTTTCAGAAAAATACTTTTTATACTACACTGTGCGTTTCAATGTACTCATTCAGGTTTTGGCAGCTGTCACATTACATTTCTCTTTTATTTCATCTGTTGTGATACTGAAATGCCTGATGAGTCTGTGATTCATCTGATTTCCGTTGTGTCCTCCTGTTGTTTTGTTACCATGTTGTTTCTAACATAATAACGTTTTATAAAACACATAACACCATTTTTTCCATGAGTTGTGTCATTTTTCTAGACTGTGATAAGAAACATTAAGCACATATGTACAGAGTTATTTATACGTAGAGTCCTATACTAGAATAAACTGAAATACATTTCTTTTTTCTGTCATCATTAAAAACTGCAAAACTCCACATCGCTTTAAATCGATCAGCGGAACCAATATTACTGTTTGAGTGAAGCCGCCGGAAGCGCGTCACAGGTGCGCCGTTACCATAGAGACTATAAAACACAGAATATTTGTGTATGTGACACAGTAGTGAGTGTGTTTGATGGTGATGGATTCCGAGTATGTGAGGAAGAGTTTGGGTCGATGTCTCGCGGAGGGTTTGACTGAAATCACTGAACAGAGACCACTGGATCCCGTTGAATTCCTCGCGCACTGGATCCACAAATACAAACTCAACAATGACGTCATGCAGCAGGTATACACACAATCACACGCGACTGTAATACTAGATACCATAGCATGATAAAAATAATGTAAAGGATGTGAAGTTCTTTCAGTTTACTGAGATACATTTCTGACATATATATTTGAATTAGAGATCCACCTATCAGACACAGTTAGAGGATGAGAAGCGTCGAGTCCGAGAGGAATCAGTCCATCAGAAGGTCCTGCAGGAGGAACAGAGGAACAGAGCTGTATGTCAAAGAAAACCGGAATCACAGTGAAATAGTTTCTTTAAGCACTTTTAATCTTTATTCGTCATTTCTAATGTTTCTTTGATCTGAAAGCTTACAGAAGAGTCTGAACCCGTGAGGTCCAGCAGAGATCCGTCTGAAGCTCATGAGCGAGACGAGCAGGTTTGTGTCATTTCACCTGGTCAACATCTGCTCATTTCATCTCATTCCTCTGTTCAACACACACACACACACACACACACACACACACACTCACAGTGAGATGATGATCATACTGTCACATTTTCATAGTCCATGCCCACTGTATAATATTTTACTAATATTGTATTCTGTATTTATTCACTGTATATCCTGCACTTGCTAATGTCACTTCTGGTTAGACCTAAACTACATTTCGTTACACTGTACTTGTATATGTGTAATGACAATAAAGTTGAATCTAATCTAATGATGTGTGTACACATGTCTTAACAGATCACGACAGAAAGCGCTCCTGAAGATCATACGTCCACAGCTCCACAGATGGAGGAAGTGAATGAAGTGACCGAGCGCTCAGATGTGATGGGTGACACCAGTGCAGCAGAACAGGTCAGCATCACATCACATCTACAGATGCTCTCTCTCTACGCTGGGTAACTGAATTAAAATCATCTTTATTTTCTGTAAGGAGGTTCATGAGGATGACGCAGATCATGTGGAACAGACCTCTGTGATCCTGAAGGATCCACAGGTACTGTAAATGTCTTAACCTGTCAATCATATAAAAACAATATTATCAGTCTGTATCCTCATGTGAAGGGTGAAAGTGAAGCGGACGCATCTGAAGTGAATCCCGTTCAAGGGAATGAAGCTCAAGAAGAGAAAACAGATGAAGGTTCAGATGAGAGACAGACAGACACACAGGATCTTCAGTCAGAGGATACACGGATGAATCCGGTCAGTGTTTTTCTGTTGTGAAACTGCTGATGACACACTTTCATGACTGATGTAATGATGATGTCACTCCTCACAGGAAACAGACAGAAGTGAGGCTGGAGATGAGGATGACACAGTCACACCTGAGGATTCAGCTCAACGTGTCGAACGAGAGGTGAAGATTCAGATCTGTGACATCAGCAGCGTTGTCCAATAACTCAAAGAATCACAAATTCAGACCTGTGGATGAGAAATAACTTTTGGTGTATTTCTATAAATCAGTCTTTCATTTCTTTCAGATATTTTGTGGAGTACATTACACCATGTGACCCTGCCTGTGAAAACCCAGATCAAATAATTACTTCATTTGTTGTTTTCTATATAAGTTCGTCCTACGTAATGTAAAGAACATTCTGTGAAAATAAAACCTTGATCTCTCTAATACTGATTTGAGTAAAAACATGTCTGCTGCTGATGGATTACACACAGGGTCACATATATCTCCACCAGAAATTGTTTGCTGTTCATTATTTTGACATTTAACGAAGAGCAGCTTACAGAGAAATCCCTCCTCAAACATGTGTTGTGTGTTTTTGTGTACAGGAGGAAGAGAAGAGAACGTGAAGATCACTTCAAACCATCATCACGCACATATACCTCACATCTGTTATGTGTTTCTGTTACTGTTCATAATAAATATTTTGTATGACATTATCTGATCTCACAAATCCTCTTCCAGAAAACACTCGTTTACAATAAACATGTGAGTTCTGTGAGAAACACGTGTGTGAAGACTGAATGTTTCTGTGTATTCAGACTCTTGTGTAACAGCAGCGCTGGATCAACACCAACATTGTGACCCGTTAATCTCCATATAAACCACACACACACACACACACGCTTGTGTAAGACTGTGTGTTATAAGAACAGCAGGAGTGTCTGGAGTCTTTAGCTTTAGAGACGCTAAGATCTCTTTGGCTGTAGGTGATCAGATCTTTGATACTCAGATCTCTTTGGCTGTTTGTGTGCGTCTGAGGTTGTTGTGAGTTATGGAGCTTGTGACCCGGGTCGTGAGCTCTTCAGGTTTGGTGTTCATCGAGGCGTTGAGATCTTTCACAGAGATGTTTCTCACACAACCTGTGTGTGCAACACTCTCTCATTTGAGTGAAACTGAATTGAAATCTCTGCACGGAGGTGAGTGACTTGACTCTCACCCCAAAGACTACTGCAAATATCACCTTAAATAAGTCAATGTGACTGTATGAGATTGTGTGTGATCTCTCAACTAACATCACTATCAGTCATATTGTTCATATGTTCAAGTTTGATGTTTTCACAGATTTCTTTCAGGAAAGTTTGTAAAACAATGAAATGTGTCTTTTTTATAGTAAATCAAGAGTAGGATCGTGAAAAAAGACAGGATTTGTCTGCATTCTGTGGGTTAGAAAACATTTATATATCTCAAGAACTTCACTCTTCGCTGTAACCGTCAGAAAGACTGAAACACATTCTTGAGAAATGACGGCGTGTTTTTTGGTCTGTATGTGAGAGTTGTGTGTGTGAAAGTGAATTTGTTCCCCTTGTGTACAGTTGACCGTTTGTTTAAGGCCAGAGAACTGTGGGAAAGTTCAGGAGCTGTGATCATGGCTGTCAGGAGACCTGGATGATTTCTCTGCAGAGAGGTACACAAACACACACGGACAGTCTGACACACACGGACACACAAACACACGCGGGCACAAACACACACGGACAGTCTGACACACACGGACACACAAACACACGCGGGCACAAACACACACGGACAGTCTGACACACACGGACACACAAACACATGCGGGCACAAACACACACGGACAGTCTGACACACACGGACACACAAACACACGCGGGCACAGACACACACGGACAGTCTGACACACACGGACACACAAACACACGCGGGCACAAACACACACGGACAGTCTGACACACACGGACACACAAACACACGCGGGCACAAACACACGGACAGTCTGACACACACGGACACACAAACACACGCGGGCACAGACACACACGGACAGTCTGACACACACGGACACACAAACACACGCGGGCACAGACACACACGGACAGTCTGACACACACGGACACACAAACACACGCGGGCACAAACACACACGGACAGTCTGACACACACGGACACACAAACACACGCGGGCACAGACACACACGGACAGTCTGACACACACGGACACACAAACACACGCGGGCACAGACACACACGGACAGTTGGACACACACGGACACACAAACACACGCGGGCACAGACACACACGGACAGTCTGACACACACGGACACACAAACACACGCGGGCACAGACACACACGGACAGTCTGACACACACGGACACACAAACACACGCGGGCACAGACACACACGGACAGTCTGACACACACGGACACACAAACACACGCGGGCACAAACACACACGGACAGTCTGACACACACGGACACACAAACACACGCGGGCACAAACACACACGGACAGTCTGACACACACGGACACACAAACACACGCGGGCACAGACACACACGGACAGTCTGACACACACGGACACACAAACACACGCGGGCACAAACACACACGGACAGTCTGACACACACGGACACACAAACACACGCGGGCACAGACACACACGGACAGTCTGACACACACGGACACACAAACACACGCGGGCACAGACACACACGGACAGTCTGACACACACGGACACACAAACACACGCGGGCACAGACACACACGGACAGTCTGACACACACGGACACACAAACACACGCGGGCACAGACACACACGGACAGTCTGACACACACGGACACACAAACACACGCGGGCACAAACACACACGGACAGTCTGACACACACGGACACACAAACACACGCGGGCACAGACACACACGGACAGTCTGACACACACGGACACACAAACACACGCGGGCACAGACACACACGGACAGTCTGACACACACGGACACACAAACACACGCGGGCACAGACACACACGGACAGTCTGACACACACGGACACACAAACACACGCGGGCACAAACACACACGGACAGTCTGACACACACGGACACACAAACACACGCGGGCACAAACACACACGGACAGTCTGACACACACGGACACACAAACACACGCGGGCACAGACACACACGGACAGTCTGACACACACGGACACACAAACACACGCGGGCACAAACACACACGGACAGTCTGACACACACGGACACACAAACACACGCGGGCACAAACACACACGGACAGTCTGACACACACGGACACACAAACACACGCGGGCACAGACACACACGGACAGTCTGACACACACGGACACACAAACACACGCGGGCACAGACACACACGGACAGTCTGACACACACGGACACACAAACACACGCGGGCACAAACACACACGGACAGTCTGACACACACGGACACACAAACACACGCGGGCACAGACACACACGGACAGTCTGACACACACGGACACACAAACACACGCGGGCACAGACACCCACGGACAGTCTGACACACACGGACACACAAACACACGCGGGCACAAACACACACGGACAGTCTGACACACACGGACACACAAACACACGCGGGCACAGACACACACGGACAGTCTGACACACACGGACACACAAACACACGCGGGCACAGACACACACGGACAGTCTGACACACACGGACACACAAACACACGCGGGCACAAACACACACGGACAGTCTGACACACACGGACACACAAACACACGCGGGCACAGACACACACGGACAGTCTGACACACACGGACACACAAACACACGCGGGCACAAACACACACGGACAGTCTGACACACACGGACACACAAACACACGCGGGCACAGACACACACGGACAGTCTGACACACACGGACACACAAACACACGCGGGCACAGACACACACGGACAGTCTGACACACACGGACACACAAACACACGCGGGCACAGACACACATGGACAGTTGGACAGAAACACACACAGACTAACCCTATTTCAATTATTAAATTGAATGTTTTTGTTGAATGTGTCCATGTGTGCGTGCGTGTGTGTGTGTGTGTGTGTGTGTGTGTGTGCGTGTGCGTGCGTGTGCGACGCGTGCGTGTGTGTGCGTGTGTGTGTGTGCGTGCGTGCGTGTGCGTGTGTGTGTGTGTGTGTGCGTGTGTGTGTGTGTTGTCAGGAGGCGTGTGAGCTCTCCTCTCTGAAGGGTCAGTTAGATGACAGTGGAGTTTCTCTGTACGCTGTAGTGAAAGAGAACATCGGCACAGAGATCCGAGACTTCAGACAATACTTTCATGGAGAAATCTTTCTGGATGAGAAGGTAGAATGGATCACAGGAAAGATATCTGACCAGCAGCTATTAAAATCATCATTTTAAAACATTTCAGAAGGTCATCAGGCATGTTGTTGTGTTGTCGTGTTGTGTTTGGTCAGAGAGGATTTTACGGGCCTCAAGAGCGTAAGATGGGTTTCTCTGGGTTTCTGCGTGCCGGTGTCTGGAGGAACAGCTGGAGAGCGTTTCAGAATGGTTCCTGGGGTAACGTGTGGGGTGAAGGGTTCGTCTTGGGTGCTGTATACGTCATCGGCCCACGTCAACAGGTAGACTCACTTACTAGTGATTATTCTTCAGGATATTCCCTAAAAACCAAATCCTCAAATGACTGTAAACAACACTCAAATAACAGTATCCCAGCAAGTAGAATGAGATTGATTCCCCTATATATATATACTGTATATCTCTTACTACTAAATATGGCAGTAGATTTCGCGGTAAACGTAAATAAATACTCTATTTAATTGTATTTGTTTGTTTTTTCTACAGGGAATCTTGCTGGAGCACAGAGAGATGGAGTTTGGAGATAAAATAAACAAATGTGATGTTATTGAAGCTGTTAAAAAGATAAAAACAGAATGTGTGTTTCTGGATTAACAGCAGTCATGTAACATAACATGAAAGGAAGACCATGAAAAGAGTCAGAGACATTATAAAGACTTAAGACATGTGTTATATTATTTCAGCACACATGTTAGTGTGTGTGTGTGTGTGTGTGTTCGTGTGCGTGGGTGTGTTTGTGGTTGATGACGGACTGACTTTAAACTCTAAATGAAGTAGCAGTCTTGATGTTTCTCACACGCACACGCACACGCACACGCACACGCACACGCACACGCACACGCACACGCACACGCACACGCACACAAATCATCAACAATAAAAACAGAGTCATGGGAAAACCATACATTTGTGTGTCATTTTATCTGAAATCTGTAGTTGTAATGCACATTCTCAGATTGTCATGATTCTGCCTGCTCTTGTCTTGATTTTCTGGTCTAGGGGCAGAATCATGACAGACCCACGTGTTTTATGTGGAGAGGATCATATTATGTTCAATCAGGACATAATATGCGTTCTCTCCTGTCTCGTCATTTGGCCCTGCCCCTCTCGTTTCTAGTATTGCTCTCCTCCTGTGTCGCATTACCCACACCTGCCCATCGTTATCCCCTTTGTTAGTCTCCCTATATAATACCCTCTTGTCTATTGTCTTGTGCTCTTTGGTTGTACATATTCTTGTGTCCTGCTCTGTTGGAGTGTTCATGGTTCATGATAGTCTATTGAGTGTTTGCTGGTCTTGTTTGGTTTTCAGTTGGTGTCTTGTTTAATAGTGTTTTCCCCATCGAGGGTGTTTATGTTTTGTTCCTGTTTTATTATTAAAGTCTGTTCGTTAACCCCTTCATCTCCGCTGCCTTGCAATTGGGTTCTTCCACTACCACGATCGTGACACAGATGTGTAAACGGCCTACACGAAAAGTTCAGTCAGGCTTTAGGCCACATCTTAGCATGGAAACAACACTTGTTAAAATGACAACTGACCTACTCCTAGCATCAGAACAAAGCTGTTTTTACTAGTTTTACTTGATCTTAGTGCCGCATTTGATACCATAGGACATGCCATACTGCTAGATCGCTTAAGGATTATAGTGGTCTTACAGTGGTTTAGATCATATTTATCAGACCGATATCCGTTTGTTCATTTAAATGGGGAATCATCAATTCAAATGCCAGTAAACTATGGATTACCTCAAGGATCGGTTTTAGGAGCCTCACTATTCTCTATATACAGTACATGCTGCCCCTAGGTAACATTTTTAGAAGACATGGAATTAGTTTTCATATCTATGCAGATGATACTCAGATATACATTTCATCTAGACCGGACAAAAACTAACAAAACTGGAAGAGTGCGTTCAGAAAACTAAAACATTGGATGACTAGTCATTGTCTTCTGCTGAATTCAGATAAGACAGAGATATTACTTATCAGACCAAATACCTGAAAGCAGAATATTACAGAACAGAAGGATGCACTGTTACCTCACGTTACATTAGACAGCGACCTGTCTTCTGAAAACCACATCTCAAACATCTCAAAAACAGCCTTCTACAGTCTTAGAAACATGCCAAACTGAAGAATATTCTGTATATTTCTGATGCAGAAACACTAGTTCACTTCAAGACTTGATTATTCTACTCAGTGGTTGTCCTGCATCAGCAGTAAACAAACAGTTCAGAATGCAGAATTAAAACACATCTTTTCAGCGAAGCAAACAGCAGTATTATCTCTTGTTTAGAAGTAAATGAACAGGAGATTTATTCTCTCGCTGCCCTCCTCCAGAGGTCACCACAGATGATGCCGGCTCAAGTGGTGTCATCCTCCTGTGAGAGCCTGAGGACTGACTGACCATTAGGGCGCCCGTCCAGAGGAAACTACACATTACACCAACACCAGCTGATCGTCATGTGTCATCCTCATGAGATCCTGAGGACTGACTGATCATCTCCATCAACAACCAAGAGCAAAGGTGGACCCTTGTTATTTTAATATTAATACTAACTTTTGTTTATTTTTCTCTTTCTTCCTGTAAAGCTGCGTTGAAACGATGAAACATTATGAAAAGTGCTATATGAATAATACTGAACTGAACTGGATGTGTCTGTTTATTTATTTATTTGTCTGCGTTTGACTCATGAGAGGTGAAAGTTCTTTATCACGGCTATAAACACACATCATCAGTGTTTGTGCTGGTGATTTATGGGTTGGTCACGGTCAGTACAGAGGTCAGGGCGTCCTGATGTTTCACTGTTCTCTCTTCTGATTGGTTAATGATTTTTTAATGCAAATGATTCTCTTGAGACATGTTTTAATAGGAGCTGTGAGAAAGTTCATCAAATGACTTAGAAACACAAACCACACTGAATCATCTCCAGTAGACAGTGAGTATATTTGATTCTCTTTTAAGCTAAGACTTCATCTTTGTCACAGTTTAATTTGTGTTTATCATAAACTCAGTGTCTGTATCTGCGGTAGAATATATTGAAGGTTTAATATATATCTGGCTGTCTGTCAGTGTTTTCTCAGGATGTTGTGGGTTTGTGCTTTGCGGGATTGTGTTTTCTGGTGGCTTACGTGCTGTTGGCCAACACAAATCTCTTCTTAAGCAAACCTGTGCAGACGTCTTTAGACACGCTGGCCAGCGCCGATCTCACATCCACCACTGCAGGTGAGACACTTTATACAGAGAAGATCACTTTAAATCATCAGGTCAGTCTGTCAAAAACATCCACAAAAGCACAAGAACAAATGAAACAATGTTGGCATAGTGAAGTATATTTGAGCAGCTTTAAGGCTAAAATACACTACAAGACTTTTGCTCAGATTTTCAGTCTGGACTTGTTGCAGAAAGTCTGTGCCAGTCTGTAGATTTGATCAGTCGGTGTGTTTCTATCTGAAACTTTTAAAAAGTCTCTTATGAACTCTAAAATGATTGAAATACTTCAACATCATCTGTGTTTGTGTCTTTGAGCAGATGAGGCGAAGCTTAAAGCCGTGTGTTTGTGGGAGAAAACAGGAGCTGTTATCATGGCTGTTCGACGTCCAGGATGATCTTTGTGCAGAGAAGTGTGTGTGAACGTTTGTGTGTATGTTTGTGTGTATGTTTGTGTGTGTGTGTGTGTGTGTGTGTGTGTGTGTGTTTACGTGTGTGTGTTTCAGTGTCATTCAGAAACATTTTACAGCCATCATGGAGCACTAACTGAGTCTGTGTGTATGTGTGTGTGTGTGTGTGTGTGTGTGTGTATGTGTGTGTGTGTGTGTGTATGTGTGTGTGTGTGTGTGCGTGTGTTTACGTGTGTGTTTTTCAGTGTCATTCAGAAACATTTTACAGCCATCATGGAGCACTAACTGAGTCTGTGTGTGTGTGTGTGTGTGTGTGTGTGTGTGTGTGTCTGTGTGTGTGTATGTGTGTGTGTGTGTGTGCGTGTGTTTACGTGTGTGTTTTTCAGTGTCATTCAGAAACATTTTACAGCCATCATGGAGCACTAACTGAGTCTGTGTGTGTGTGTGTGTGTGTGTGTGTGTGTGTGTGTGTGTGTGTGTGTGCGCGCGTGTGTGTGCGTGTGCGTGTGTGTGTGTGTTGTCAGGAGGCGTGTGAGCTCTCCTCTCTGAAGGGTCAGTTAGATGACAGTGGAGTTTCTCTGTACGCTGTAGTGAAAGAGAACATCGGCACAGAGATCCGAGACTTCAGACAATACTTTCATGGAGAAATCTTTCTGGATGAGAAGGTAACTCGTCAGAAGGTTTAACTTGAGAAACAAGCTCATGAAGTCAGTATTTAATGCATTGAGAAAATCATGAATTGAATATTGAAAATATATCTGCTTACTTTTAAACCTCTTAATGTTGGAAACTGTCAATGTCTTTTAATTTCCCAAAACTATTGTGCTGTATTATACAAGCTGTAAGAAGTAATGTGTCCTTTATGGACTTTATGGATTAAAATGTGATGTAGATACATGCAGTAATATATTTGTGCACTGTTACAGAAATGTTTCTATGGCCCTGAGCAGAGGACGATGAGATGTTTGGCGATCGCTCGTCTTGGGGTGTGGAAGAACCTCCTTCAGGTGTGGAGGAAAGGTTACCATGGTAACAAGAAGGGGGAGGGTTTCATTTTAGGAGGCCTGTATGTGATTGGACCAGAGAATCAGGTAATGTACTCCAACAACTTTATAAAACATTATTTATTATTAAACATACAAATATATTTCAGATATAAATGACATCTGTGTGTGTGTTTAGGGAATTCTGTACGAGCATCAGGAGAAAGAGTTTGGAGATAAAGCAGATCTCTCACAAGTCCTGGAGGCTGTCAACAGGATTCAGACAAAAGAGAATTAAATCAAACACAAACTTCAGTCCACAATAAACACAAACTTCAGTCCACAATAAACACAAACTTCAGTCCACAATAACCTTCAGCTAAGAAATCAACTTTGGTGACGTGTGTGCGTGTGTGTGTGTGTGTGTGTGTGTGTGTGTGTGTGTGGTCTGAGGGTGTCTGTATGACAAACTGACCCTAAACTGTGATGATGGGACAGTTTTGATGATTGACACTTCATACTGCTGACACACACACACACACACACACACACACACACACATGCATTCAAAATGCCTATAACATCATTTTAACACAACATAGCGTTATTTCCATTGTTTAGATATATTCTGACTATTGTATTACACAATATAATTCAACCATGACATCTCAATCTCTATACTCAGAGTATTTTGTGTTGCATACGTTAAATCGGGTGTTTGTGTTGAGATGTTAAATGTTTTATGATGTTGTTGTTTTGCTGGAGGTTTAGTAAACATCACATCCCTCATATCCTGTCTGACAAAAATATTCATCACGAAAAATCTAATTACACTTTTCAGGATTTAAATTCGGAAATAAATATGTTCTTTAACTTCTCTTTACAATCTTCTGTCAAAATTGATATTGTGTTAAATAAATCATCTAAATCAAATGACATTCGTTTTGCCTTTTAATATGTGCTTTACAATTGTATAACACAGTAGAAATATTTAATGAAGTCTGTTTATTAACATTAAATCGACATACAACACCGCCAGACAAGAGAGGCGCGTCACTGTAAAGATTGACAGCTCTTTAGACCAATCATAGTCTTACACTCATCTGACGGCGACCAATCACAGAGCGGGTCACGGCAGAGGACGACACCGGCACAGGCGTCAGAAATGACAGGACTCACCTCAGGATGACAACAGGTAAAACAGGTACAGCTCTCACCTGTGGCTTCAAAACTGTGTAGTACATGTCCTTAAGTAGTTTTGTGTCTTTATATCAATTCAATTCCGTCGTAGTGTCACTCACAGGAGCGTTTTAATCTGACGGAGCGCGGACAGATCCCGACTGTAAACTGCTCGTGAGCGTTTGAACATGTCTGAACCTCCTAACACGAATAACTCTTGAAATATTGAAGTGTGTTTGTGTGTGTGACATTCATTAAACAACAGATTACTAACACTTATTTCACCTCAAATACTACTCCGGTATGAGTACCGCGGTTTTACACCCCTAAATATCAAAGAAAAGAAAGTCCAGTTCATAGGCGTAAGACTTATATACTGTAGATCCTAGAAAACTTTTTGCATTTTTAGATTTTCAAGCTTTTGTGCCAGTGAGGACTTCAATTATGGTCCCCACAGTGACACGAGCTGGTGTGTATTCAGGTTTAGGTCCCCCCACACACACACACACACACACACACACACACAGGGTTAAATCATCCTGACTGCAGAAGAGTCTCTGTCAGTACACGATCCGTTCCACCTGCACGATCCGTTCACGCATGCGCGTAATTACGTATTAGAAAACGTCATGGTTTTCCTACACTATTTGTACCGTGACGCAGGCGATGAAACGTTTGACGGCAGGCGGCACAACTGGCGGCATATTCTTTGTTTACGTTTTGAAATGTCGCTTACGTTACCATGATTACGATGTGTTTATGTGGTTGCCAATCCAAAATAATAGTGTTGTTACATGAACATAGATGATTTTGGTTTCATGTGGAATAAAGTATTTTTATCGACTGCAAATCTTCAGTTTCATCCAAAATCCTTTTTACGATTCATTGCTGTATCATGTCTATTAACCTTACCGTGTTTGGATCTAAGGCCAGTAGTATTGTCAAAGACAGTTTGTGTCGTTTTTTAAATTAAAATCTGATAATAGTAGTTGACTTTATGTAGTAATTTATTAGTATGGGCCTATATAAAGGCTAATATATCTATCCATTTAATCTAAATTAGTAAAATAATCCATTCAATGTCGTTTACAGAAGCCAATAAGGAACATAACACGCATGTCTAACTAGACTGTAGTTCTTTCTTCATGTAAATTATAAAGTCAGGGGAAACATTACAGTATTTCAAACTGACTTGACAGAACGCATAGTGAAATGAGACCAGGTGGAACGAAGCGAAGTAAATTGAGTAATGTATTTTATTTAACAGTAAAAAATATAAATAAAGTAAAACAAAGCTGCGCAAGGGTGGAACAGATCGTGCAGTGTCGTAAATCGTCGCAAAACAAAATCATCATTTGCGCATGAGCGGTTTCTACAACGTCGTTGTGCGCATGCGTGAACGGATCGTGCGTCGTTGTGCGCATGCGTGAACGGATCGTGCAGGTGGAACGGATCGTGTACTGACAGTCTCTATTCATCATCTGCGGGTCACATGTCTTTATGTCATGTGGTTATGGTATATAAATGATTGTGTGTCATGAGAGTAAATGAATTAATATTGCATATAGGAATCTATAGTCTGTTTAATATTTGACCTGTGTTTCTCAGTGATGACCACTGTGCGTGTGTACAGGTGAGCTGGTGAGATTGACAGTCGTCAGGGGTGATGATGGACAGCTGGGCTTCAGTGTGCGAGGAGGATCTGAACATGGACTCGGTGTTTTCATCAGCAGGGTGCAGAGGAACAGCGCTGCAGGTGAGACAGAACCCCACTTTGTGTGAAAAGGAGACAAATACACGCGTGTTCACCGATGTGTGTTTGTGTAGAGCGGGCAGGGTTGTGTGTTGGTGATAAGTTAATCGAGGTCAACGGTGTCAGTCTGGAGAATGTCAGTATGAGCAGTGCTGTGAAGGTTTTGACAGATCACGCTCGACTCCGATTGGTCATTCGGCGGGTGGGGCAGATACCTGGAGTTCGATACACTAATGAGAAAACCACATGGTGAGCGTCTCACAGACACATTGATATATCTTTGACACAGGTGTGTACACAGGTGCGTATGTGTGTGTTTAGGGTTGATCTGATTCACCGTCGGATGGTGGTAGAAGAATCAGACGCTCTGGTGTCGGTGTACAGCTCAGATGGAGCTCTGTGTCGGACGGTTCACCTGCATCTCTCTTACAGTCACTCTTGTCTGGGCCTCAACATCCGCGGAGGACGAGAGTATAACCTGGGCATCTATGTATCAAAGTACAGCGTAACACACACAGTTCAGATTTCACTGCTTTGTATCGATGTTTTCTTTTGTATTCAAGTATTTCTCTGATATCTATGGGTTCTTTGGTAAGTTGTGTTTGATTGGCTGTTGACAGGCTGGATCCCGGTGGTCTGGCAGAACAGGGCGGGGTTAAGATGGGAGATCAGATCCTGTCAGCCAATGGTGTGAGCTTTGAGAACGTCAGTCATCAGAGAGCAGTGGAGGTGTTGAAGGGTCAACCTCACGTTAGACTCAACATTAAAGTGAGTAAACACACAATCATGTTTGCTTTAGTATTTTTGTGACACAGACACACAAACACACACACACACACATGCACAGACATACAAACACACACACATACATACACAGACAAACACAGACTCACACACACGTAGACACACAAACACAGACACACACACACACACACATACATACACAGACAAATGCAAACACAGACTCACACATAGGCACACAGACACACACAAAAACACAGACAGACAAACACACACCTTTGGAGAGCTGTTGCGCTGAATTGAGACAGCTGGCTGATATGGCTCTCTGGTTTCAGTTTTGTGTGTGCGTGCGTGTGTGTTACTCACTGTGTTTCTAGATCAGATATCTGCATTAACTTGTGTCAGTCAACTATTGTATGTCATGTGCAGATGTTTTTTTCCTCCTGAGAGCCTAACATGAGTCTTTGAACAGTAGAGACATGATGTGATGTGATGTAAACTGTGCACAGGAGGCAGGGAGATATCCAGCCTTTAAAGAGATGGTGACAGAGTTCAGCTGGGTCAGTAAAGGTAAGTCACTTTTAATCAGCTTTTAAACAACAATATAAATGTGTTGGGATGATCCTTGACCTCTTTCAGCAGGTAGTGAAACAGCGGCTTCATCTTCACAAGGGTCTGATTCTCTGTCGTCTGTGTCCTCGCTGTCCTCCGGCACACCGCTGGGCTCGATGAGTGGACTTTCCCAAGCTACTCTGCCTGTTAGTTTACCATTAGGAGCCGAAATGTCTGACGCGAGCAGCTCCACAGAGCTCCAGTTTCATCCAGAATCCACTGATAATGACTGTCAGACGGTGAGCCGACGAGGACCTGCGGAGCTGTTGAAGGACTCTGTGATACGGAGTGAAGGAGGGACAGACAGTAGACAGTGCAGGAAAGCATCTCTGCTCATGGCTCTGAGCCGACCCAGTCCTCTGATTCACCGAACACAAAGTCACATGACTGCTCTAGGTAGGCTGGGTGGTGTATACACAGATCGGTTTGACTCTTACACAATATACAGATAAGAGAATCATTTATTCTCCTCTAGTGTTTGTGTGTGAGTCTTTCTCCAGTGGAACACAAAAGAAGATATTTTTTTGATATTAGATGTTTTGTGGTCATACAATGGAAGTCAATGGAGTTCAGGGTTGTTCTTCAAAATACCTTTTTTTGTGTTCTGAAGAAGAAAGAAACTCCTACAGGCTTAACATGACATGAGGGTGAACAAATGAAGGAATCGTCTTTCTTTTGGCTGAAAAATGAAGAACAAAGGATGTAACACGGGTTGGCATATAATGACCAGCGATTAATCTAACAGTGTGTTATTTCATATACAAATGTTGCTTTTCCAGAAAAACAAAATAATATTGTGATCGAGAATGATACCATGATAAGGTGCTGATGATGGTGAATGTTGCTCTTACAAAATTGAATGAAGTGTCTGGCAGATTCCATGATCATCTGACAGTTATACTGCTTTTTACAGAAGAAGAGAAGAAACAAAGAAAAGAACAAGAGATGAACAGCCCGCTGCAGCGCTCCAGAACCTTCTTCAGTCTGTTCCGGAGGAGAGATTCCTCCAGATCTGCGTCCCGTTCAGAGAGCAGTCGGGGTATCATTCACTGTCACTAAACATCTTGCCCGTATTCACAAAACATTTGATCTTAACACTAAGAGCTCTCCTAAACAACAGTTCACGTTTTTAGTTAAGAGTTTCCACTTAAAACCTCTTCACAACGCTGCCGAGAGCAACTTTTACTAAGGAACAGAAACTAAACTTAAGCTAAAAAAGTGCAGGGTTGACCACGTTGCTAAGGATGAGTTCAGCAAGCTTACTGACTATGACCACAGTGATTGGCTGATAGCGGATGGG
Organism: Barbatula barbatula; assembly: GCF_947034865.1. Lineage (NCBI taxonomy): Eukaryota > Metazoa > Chordata > Actinopteri > Cypriniformes > Nemacheilidae > Barbatula > Barbatula barbatula. The sequence continues at coordinate 273,596 of NC_136779.1, read as the reverse complement.
TCTCTGACATATTTAAACTACGATCTTGAAATAAAAATTTAGTCATATTCAAATCAAATATTGTAATATATAATTATTGCCTTATTCAAATTAAGATGATAAAATATACACCAAGTTACTAATTCAACACGTGGAGAGCTCATTTACAAAAACAGATATCTAAATATTTATTTTGATTGTGCATTCCAATTAATATTAATCAAACTGTTTGTTTTTATTAACTATCAATAACTTTAAAAATAAACTAATACAATAAACACATGATAACACAACATGATTTTTGAATTATTCTCTTTTGCAAATAAACTGTATGTTCATTTGAAGTATATTAAGTATATGTTCAACTAATTGTAATCATTGTGCCTGTCTCATAAACTGTCAGCAGATATTAGTAGTCTTTATGGTTAAGCTCATCGTCATGAAATCTTTCTAAAATGTTTCGATTTCAAGGTAGACTTCAGGTGTTACAGGCATTTTAGTCTTAGTGACTTATGAGTCCTCTTCACTACCCCTAACGTCTCACAGGTTTAGGAGCTGGTTTTAGCACTAAAACGCTTTGTGAAATACTCTTAGCACAACCATTTAGGAATCCTAAAATTAGGACAGACACACCCATTACATCCGCTAGTTAGGAGCTACTTTTAGCCTTAAGATGTTTTGTGAATACGGCCCAGAAATGTTCATTTGCTCTTTAGCTAATATTCAGTAAGCCTGTAGGTTTATCCCACTATACCACTGAAGCGTGATTGTGTAATGTTGTGTTTCCTCAGGCAGGTGTGATAAGGATGTATGTCATGTGAGAGAAATGGCTGTTAGATTGCTGGAGGAAGAAGACGTGAGTGTGCTGATGGAGATATGTGAGAAGGTAAGAGAGAATCATACGGATGAGGACACAGAATGAACTCCTCCGGATCAAACACATCTACTGTATTTACAGTATTTAACAGATGGAGAAATAGAGACGCTGGTGAACATGCTACTGATCACACTGAACACGCCAGAGAAACTCCTGCTGCTCAGAGAAATCAGGTGACATCAAACCACTGCACTCATGTTTACTTTTGTAATTAAGGTGAACTAGTTATCTAGTGTGATGAATAAAGAGACATACAGTATATGTTGTTTGTTATGTTGAACGTGAGCGATTACTGTAGAACGTGTAAAGAGCACATGTGTTGTTTCAGAACGCTGGTATCCTCTGATGATCTTCTGCACTTTAACCTTATTGTGACTCCATTTGAAGAAGAAGCTTATGATATTCTGAGGAGTCGCTCATGTGAGGAGTTAAACGCCCATCTTAATGTAGATTTAAAGTGCTTCATGGTAACTGACAGTCATTTGTTTGATTTGGTTCATGTAGGTAGAAGTTCTCCAGTACACTCACCTCAGACAGGCCACGCCCCCAGACGCCACCTCATTCCTGCTGTTAAGGGTAAACTTCCCGTATCAAAGCTCTTTCTGTCTCTGTACGACCTTCAGTGGGACATAAACTTCTCATTCAGACACGGTTTCTGCTCTGTAAGTGGTTCTTCTGCTGATGTGGGCGGAACACAAACACTACGGCAGTTAGTCTGCATCTGATGTAGACGACTCACAGATATACTAATGATTACAGCCCCTTTGACTTCCTGCTCAAATGCATTGATGAAATAAATTGTTTAACTGAAGAGTTTTGGCACATCCAACTAAGACAAAACTGAAGTCATTGTGTTTGGAAATAAAGATGAAGTTCTCAAGGTGAACGCGTACCTTCACTCTAAAGGTCAAACAACAAAAAATCAAGTCAGGAATCTCGGTGTGTCTCTAGAGTCAGACCTTAGCTTCAGTAGTCATGTCAAAGCAATAACTAAATCAGCATACTATCATCTGAAAAATATTGCAAGAATTAGATGCTTTGTTTCCAGTCAAGACTTAGAGAAACTAGTGCATGCTTTCATCACCAGCAGGGTGGATTATTGTAATGGACTCCCCAAAAAGACCATAAGACAGATGCAGCTCATACAGAACGCTGCAGCAAGGATTCTGAGCAGAACCAGAAAATATGATCATATCACACCAGTCCTCAGGTCTTTACACTGGCTACCAGTTACATATAGGATAGATTTTAAAGTTTTATTACTGGTATATAAATGGTTCAATGGCCTAGGACCTCAATACATTGCAGATATGCTCATTGAATACAGACCCAAAAGAACACTCAGGTCATTAGGATCACATCAGCTAGAAATACCAAGGCTTCTCTCTAAGCAAGGAGAGTCTGCATTTAGCTATTATGCGAGCAGCAGCTGGTACCAGCTTCCAGAAGAGATCAGATGTGCTCCCACAGTAGTCACATTCAAATCCAGACTCAAAACACATCTGTTTAACTTTACATGTGATTCATGTGAACTGTGCCTCTGACCGTCCCACTGTTTGTGCTGTACTTTATTTGATTTATTATCTATTCTAAACTATATTTTGTTTTTTATTCTTAACTGGTTACATTTTATTTTTCTTATTTTATCAAATGGATATTTTTAATTTCTTCTATGTAAAGCACTTTGAATTACGATTATGTATGAAATGTGCTATATAAATAAACTCGCCTTGCCTTAATGATAAAACCATGAACGTGTACATCAATGGGTAAATTGTGATGTTCACCAGAGTCAAATGTTATTGGTTAGATGTTGATCTAGAGATAAAGTTTTAAGTTTAATGTAAGTTACAAAACAGAAACAAGTGAGAGTTTAATCGTGTAAACACATGGATTTGATGTGAAAAGTATAATATAATATCCATAATATAGATTTTTGATTTGCAGACTTGACAAATCTGAGCTCAGTTTGACACATTGTTGACATCTCTTCTCAAACTCTAATGACACATTTATGACATTTCCTCATGAGAAATATCTGAGACACAGATGAGACCTGAGCAAAGGTTTCCATTTGTTCTCCATTTTATCTCATCAATGTCCAAAGAGAAGTCTTATGATCTTATGAGACAGTGTGGGGTGAAGGTCATTATCAGTGCTCATGTGACAATCATTCTAGAGATGAAAACTATACAGTATCACGTGATATTCTGCCGTGTAGCTCCATTTACACATTTGTCGCACCATATATCCAAAGCGACTTACTATACATCAGTTCCTTAGTATGTGCAGTTCCCTGGGATGAAACCCATGAGAGCCATACTCTTTCCACTGAGCTACAGAAAAGCCAATGTAAGCACCAATGTAACTGATGCCCAACGCCCACTTTTAATAACGCCTCTGTCCCTTTTTTGGAGGAATTAATCAGATAATCATTTTCTCTGTCTGATCAGCTCTGCTCATATTTCTCTCTCTGTCAGACCTCTGTAGTGGATCAGCAGAGAACATGAAGAAACAGACGCAGGAAGATCAGCTCGGTCTGTCGTGTTATGAAGAACAGACGTCCACAGGCTTCAGCCCATCATCTAACTACACATCTGCTCTCATCCCCAACTGGCTCCTGACAGAGAACACGCATTCAGACTCATCCCAGACACCTGAGAATGCTTCGACTCAACACGACACAAAAAGAGAACATTCAGGGATCAGGAGAGACGGTGAAGAGGGGCCGGGTCACGATGTTCTGTTGACTGTAGTGGACATGCCACGCCACAAGAGGCCGCTGCTGTCACAGGTCTTCTGTTCCCTTAAGAAGTCTCACAGTTCAAGTGTGTCACCTGTCGAACAGTGTGAGCGACAGCAGAGATCACAGACCCGTGATGGTCACACCGAGCAGGAGTTTGAGTTCACTTCAGTCAACATCAGCAAAACCAAGCAGTCTCTGGGTATGATTGTGTGTTGTTTATCAGTTTATAGTGTGTGTGTATACTGTATGGATGAAAATGTGTGTTCCTCTGATCAGGGATCAGTATATCAGGCGGAGTGGAGTCCAGGGTTCAGCCGATGGTGAAGATCGAGAGAATTTTCCCAGGAGGAGCGGCGTCTGCTAATGATGTCCTGCAGGTAATATCCAAACCTCTTGTCTCCTGATGAAGTGACGTGTGTGTTCAGATGAATGTTTTGTGTTTCTCAGGCTGGCTTTGAGCTGGTGTCGGTGGATGGTGTTTCTCTACAGGGCGTCACCCATCAGAATGCTGTGGACATCATACGAGAGGCATTCAGCAATAAATCAATCAACCCCATGGAGCTCGTTGTGAAAGTACCCGCAGACCCCAAAACACATCAAACTTAAAATGTTCTGCAAGCCTTAAACAAACATTTTACATCCTTGAGACTGAACCCTAACTATGAATTTAATCCATTAAACACACTGTCCAATTTAACTACTAATTAAAATGAGAGCCCTTGTACTGAGCATTCTGGGAGACGCACATTATTAACAACTAGAATCCAATATTACACAGCTGAAATATCATGAAAAAAGTGACCCATGAATCCATCTGTCGACATTCTCACATAAATGAAACCTCACAAACAAACACATGACAAAATACTGTAGAATACTTTAGTCTTTATTGTAATATACTCGTGTTTTTGAACCGTTAACATAGTAAATATGAAATACAAAACGGTCCTTGATTCTGATTGGTTAATCCTGTTCTAAGATGTTATTAAATACCAGATTTGTAGCTGCTGACTGCATTACATAGCCTCAATATCACTGTGCCACTGTTGTTGTGTCCGTGTTTTCTCGTTTTATAAACGCAATAAGCCCCGCAAAGCAGTGGGTAACAAGTCCATTTTAGAACAGCTAAAGGGGTTTTAATGTGCCCAAGCTGTTATAAATACACTGTAACCCACTGCTTCCCGAGGCTCATTGCTTTAGTATGCTACAGTATTGACTACAGTTAACAAAACCCAACACTCTAGTAAATACTAAAGTATACTGCTGTATTTTTCATATTTCACAATCATCACTGTTTATAAATGAAGTCCTCTGGTTCAAAATCTCTGGTGACTGTTAATAATTATTAATAAAATATTGAAAAACATGTTTTAAAGTTTCCAATAAATGATGTTCATTGCAGCTGCTTAATTGCAAACAATAGCTCATACAGCATGAAAAATAGACGTGTATTGACTTCATTCAAATACTGTTCTTTAAAAATATGACAATGCTGCCATGAGAATCAGCCACACAATACAGAGCAGTTCAACATTCATCAATGCTTTGGTCTATTCAAAGTGCCTTCTATATAATACCATACACATTATAGGCAATATATAACATTTATATTATTATCAGTATTTATAGATCTCCATGATGAGACAAGCATAAATCTAAAGAGTAACAGTGTTTTATTCGAGTACAAATATAACAGTCTATAGCTTATACAAAACTAGAGATGCTCACATCAAGCTGACTTCAGAATGCATGTGTCAGAATTACAGTCATGATCTCCGATGAGTCGTTTCTATAGCAACACAAATGACACCAGTTTGGATTCATGTGTAACTTCGTTACGGTTTATTCGCTACATAATATAAAATCTTGAGAAAATTGCCTTTAAAGTTGTTTAAGGAGTAGTTCACTCAAAAGCTGACCCCATTGACGAATAAAAATGATTATGGAAAGTCAATGGTGTCAAATTTTGTCTTTAAACCAGAGACGCTGAAGCAGGCTGTTGCTAAGAAGAAACAGGTTTGTTTTAACGCTCTCTATTGGCTTACCACTGTAATGACGTTGTGGAGACACTTGGTAAAAGAAAAATCTATCATTCTGATTTTGGTCATTACTAAAAATTTTCTCGTGCTACTTACCATTTTTGTTAAGGTTTTGTGGTCCAGGGTCGCAAATCTGAGCGTTGTCATTATTCAGATGTATACATTTAACAAAGAAACACATCATTAAGTTAATTCTGACAGCATGAATGTAGTACATGTGTTTGAGTTGAATTGTGTTTTGATGTTTAACATGATTCAGGGCAGATGAAGGAACACACGCGGCTCTACACTGAAGCCTTGAATCACACAAATCCTCCTCGCTTCTGTGAGTTTACTTTTAGAAGTTATACATCACGGCACTCAAATGCTTCAGTTTCATCTCACTATTGTGAATAAATGACATTTTCCAAATATTATATTTGGTTTATAATGTAAGACATGTTTGATCAGTGTGTACAAAGTGTTCTCGTGTGTGTGTGTGTGTGTGTGTGTGTGTGTGTGTGTGAGTGAGTGATGACAGACTGACAGATGTCATAATGAGCGATGATAATGATGAATAGAAAGTCAAAATAAGATCAGAATGAATGAACCCTGTCAATCATTTATCAGTGCATTTTACTCCTAACAAAATAACGATTGTCTTTGTAATATTTCATCAAAATAAAAACTTCACATACTAACTTACGCACCTCTCAAGTGACTTTCCTTTCACTGGGTGACATCACCAAGCCCTCTTACTCTTTAAGCCCATCTTAAATTTTTCAACATTCTTAACCACCCAATTGATTCCTCAAAGAAATCTCTTTCTGGTCTTTTTTAATATATTTCTCCTGGTTCACTCACAGTACTGAAGCAAAACGGGTTACAAACATTATATGTTTGCACTCACATGATGTGATCTGCATTACGTGTGTGTGACGGTAGACTTTGAGTTTTTAAAGAGTGACGATGACACTGCTGTGAGGATGGATGCTAGATCTCAGTCGCAGCGATGTCATCGAAGGTGACTTCATTTCCACTGCTCTCATCGTCCTGTTCTTTGGACTCCAGCTCCAGACTGAGCTCACGGAGAGATCTCTGGAGTTCTCGGTTCCTCGTGTACATCTGTATGTAGTTCTGCTGGAGCTGTTTCTGATATCGAATCACTTTCTTTTTCTCACCCTCCCAGCTCCGTCTTTCACCCTCGAAGGCAGCGGCCTGATCGGACAACCTCTGGCGTTCCTTCGCCAGCTCCGCCTTCAGTCTGTCTACGTGCTGTCTTGATGCTTTTGAATCCTCATTGTCATTGATCAGTTGCTGTTCCTCCCCGGATGCCCCGCCGCCTCTTTTGTGGACACGGGGAACGTTCAGAGCCTCGCGCAGGCGGGACGATTCCTCCTCCAGACGACTCATCTTCTCTCTGAGCAGCTCATTTTCACTCTTGCGACGCTGCAGTTCGTTCTCGCAAACCTCCAGCTCAAGGGTGCGCGTGCGTGACGCAGTGTGACCCTCCTGCAAGTGAGCGTGACAGGTGTGCAGCTCCGAGCGAACCTCTCTCAGCTGCCCACGGAGGGTCACCAGCTCACCGGCACGCTGGGCCAGATCGGCCTGAAGATCTTTGAGCTGCTGCTTCAACAGTGAAATCTCGCCGGACTTCTGACACACCTGCGGGTTAAAACCGTGTGTAAGAAACATGAGATTGACACGAAACACATCGGTTTAAAACCAGCTGAAGGTAAAAATATATATATATTTTTCTCTTAAAACATCAGTTTCAACTAAACCAGAAATCCACAACTAAATGTCCTGGATAACCAGTGATGAACGCTAAATTAGATGAATAATTATTTTAAGTAGAGTGAACTCAAAATGACAATTTTCACAAGAGGTGAAAAATGACGGCAGCATTATGGTTTATTTTTACACAGATATGAGTGGATCTGTTAGTGAAATCTGCTGATTTGAACCAAAGTTTTCGCGTCTGCTACAAGAAGTGTTAAAATGATAAGATAAGTTGATCAAATGTAAGAGATACGAGGACCTTGAACTGCAAATTACAGAACTGTACCCAAAATCGAAAAAAAAAACTACATAATGGATCTAGATGTTCCAAACCTGTACCCATTTCTTTTTTTGATGAACGCATAGAGAGATATTTAGAGAAATGTTAGCAACGGACATTTCTGGGACACCATTGACTAGCATAGCATGAAAATGGTAGTCAAAGGCTTGCTTTCCTGTTTGCTTTCCTAAATTCTTAAAAATATCTTATATTGTGTTCAACAGAAAAAGAAGATACAATAATTGTACTACTGCTTTTGTAGTCATGATGTCTCAGTTGCTAACATTTGACATGGAATGACCCGTTTGCAATCACACGTGATGAGATGTTGAAGTTTGACATTTCATTTGTTTGCTGGTATTATCCTTATCTGAGGCATGATTGACAGGAGCGTGTGTCATGAAAATAAAGATGGTGAAGGTTCATGTCAGGTATTCTCTCATGAACACTCCTCACCTCCCATTTAGTTTCCTCTAGTCTGGGTGCCAGTTGTGTGTGTTCTCTCTCATAGGAGGTGCATCTCTCCTCGAGTCTTTGACGCTCCTGCAGGAGTTTATTCAGCTCCTCCTGCTGCTTCTTCTTCTCCTGCTGCATCTGAAAGACTTGAACCTGAAGCAGCTGCACATCTCGCTGCGCTTTCTGAGACGCCTTCTGCATTTTAGTCGCACATGTCTGCCTGAACTCCTCCATCTCCAGCTCGCTGTGCTTCTGCTTCTGCCTGTCCTCATAGACCTGCGGTGAGGCACACGCACCTGTATGTTTAATAAAGTTAAATACGGCCTGATCAGTGTATAAATGAAGGTCTCACTCACCTGACAGATAGCTGCTTCATTCTCATCCAGATTCTCTCTGAGCCGCTGAAGCTCCAGGTCTCTCTCTCTCAGTTTCTCCTCTAAGTCTCTTACAATCATCTCATAGGCCTCAATGGGTGGTGAAGGTCCACCGGAGCCCATGTCTGACAGCGGCCGACAGCGACCGCCCACAGATCCTGTGCTCTTGCTGGATGAAGAGCGTCCGCTGTCAGAGTTGGAGTGTCCGTGATGTTTGGCCGCCTCGCTCTGGCTCACATTATAGACAGGAATGTTTGTTACGTTTCGTGCTGCTTCCATCATGTTGAACGACTGACTCAACAAACCGTTCCGAGCTCCGCTGTAAGAGCTGCGTCGCTCCATCACTACCGGTGTGACGTCCTCGTCTCCTGAAGAAAACACACTGAGGTTTCCTTGGCTTCCCCCTAAACGCGGCGAGAGGAACTGCGCACCGCGACGACTCCTAGGGATGACGGGTTTGAAGGCAGTGGGTCTTATAATGGCCTGCTGAATGTCCTGGAGGAAACATGAATAAACACTATCGTCATGTTCTAGAATGTTCACAAACACATCTTCATCAGTGATCATACTCACTCTTTCTAACTGGCCGGACACGGGGACCAGTTTTGGAGGTCCGTCCACACCGGAGAAACCCTCGCTCCAGTCCTTTATCAAGTCTTCATGGGAATATGAACGAATACCAAAACCATTCCCTCTACCAACAATCCCTCTCCTCTTACTGGACGGTGTCCGACTCTCAACCTCTGCCAGCCGCCATCCTGAGACCGGCGTGCCCTTACCAAACTTGGTGCTGACCTCCAGGTGTCCTCGGTCACGATGACTGCTGAAGTGACCCATGGCTTTTCTCGGTGGAGGTGAAGTCGGAGAACGTCGGTAGAGATGATGGTCCAGACCTGGTGATGGACGATCAACGGCCACAGGAAGAGACTGGACCAGAGCCATGATGTTCAAGTACTGAACTCACAAAACCTGCGGACAGGTAAGACGACAGTCACTTGCTGAACACATACACACAGTGACCACGTTTACATGGACATCAGTAATCAAATGATTTCCCTTAATCTGAGAAAGCTAATATTACGAATAACATGAGTTGCTTTAAGAATACACACCCGTTTTACATGTTACACTACATAGTTGGATTAATGGCATATGTCATTACGTCCCTAAGCGATGCCGTTTGACGTTCCCTTCATAATGTCATGTGTCAACAAACAGTTGGTCTTCGCCGTGGTACCACATACAGTGTATGGTGTATCATTTATTTTATAGAATTGTTGGCATCTTTCTTGTTTCATGTTTGGACCAAAAATGTGTTTTCTTGATTGAAGCCATGTAGTCTGCCGGAAAACAAAACGTCTGTCCACTGCCGTGCGTGTGTTTAACCTGTCACAAAGTGCCATGAAAGTTCCTACGTGCCGGTAATAATGCGATAAAGGTGTGTACTTTAGGAGAACTCCACTCGTCCTAATTTCGGTTTGTGTTTACTACGATTATGAGTTTAGACAGATTAAGCTGATCAAAACACTCTGTTTACATGCTCCATTCTTAATCAGAGTATTGTCTTAATCATGTTTATATGGGATTATTGTTGTACATGTAAACGAGGTCAGTGATAATGTCCTGAGACTACTGAAAAACACATGAAATCAGACTTAACTAATTTTCAAACTAAATGAAGCGTGTCTGTTCACATTACAGTACGATGTTTATTACGGTTTCTGTAGAGAGATAACACTCACAACAGGAATACATCACGAAAATAAATAGAGTGCATTTCTCTGAGAACTGACCACTAAACAGATTGACAACACTGGACAAATGATCTACATCACATCATGTGTACTACAGATCAAAACAAGAGATAACACACACACGTCTCCTGAGCTGAGAACATCACAGCCCTTACATTATACTTTGGCTTCTCCTAATCTCTCAATTCTGTTATAATGTGACACACACACATGTATATAATATAGTCTCATACCTATTTTGACGTCCTGCATGTTGCTGTCTGAGTCAAAACACTGAACATCCATCAGTCAGTTAACCTGAAAACCGTATGCGTGTGTCCCTGATGATCTCTGTGTCACGGCTACACGTGAAGAATGTACCTCATTCACTGTCCCACAGAGATCACCCTCTCTCTCTCTCTCTCGCTCTCTCTCCTTCAGTGTGACATCATCCCTACTGGTGTATTGTGGGTACATTACTCTATTACTCATGACTTCATGTAGAGACAGAAGTCATGTGGCATAATAAGTTTTTTTCTTTGGTGTGTTATAAGTTGCTCATGCATGTATTAGCCATGAAAAATAGCAAAAATTAAAGTATGGAAGCAAAAGATGGGTTCTATGTATAAGCGAATGCTCACCCAGACCTGCCTGAAACGCCTCGTGTAGCCACACCCCCACAAATCTACATCAGCTCGTGGTATGATTTGACTAAGACCGCCCACATGTAAACACAAGTAAGGTGGGCGTACCTATCTGTACAATTGAAGAGGAACCTGATGTTCCAAATATGGTCAGAGGCGTTACAATTCCATCACATGCTTGCAGTATTCCACCAATCACAGCACACTAGTTAACTGGCCAATCACAGCACACCTCGCTTTTCAGAGCCATGGGCTTTGTAATAAATCTGTGTGTTTCAGAGAGGCGGAGCAAAGAGGAGATACAAACATGCACTTAACTTTGATGTTATCATTAACTGGTCATTTGTCCTGTGTGTTCATGAGATCATACTGCACTCGAGTGTAGTGGACTCTCAGACCGGTTCACTTCACACTCGCTGCTACTAATTTTACTTCCTTCTAGAGGATTCTGGGAAACCTCTGGGACACATCACTAATAACCCAACATGGAAAAAGCAACTGGAGTTCAGACCTTCACAACACCAGACACACACACACATTTAACAAAAAACGAGTTTGACTTCTACACAGCGCTCATGTCACGTATTGACTGACACAAAGCTCTGAGTGTCAGATTTACTCTCAGAATGTTTTCACCAGGAATAATCTCTAATATAATACACACACAGTGTGCTGGTATATAGGCTACTATAAGTAGGCTACATCATGCCGTGTGTCTCTCTTAGGTCCTGTAAATGGGTCACACTGGCCACAGTTAAATTGGTTCTACAGGCAGAGATAATGTGAGTGGTCCAAGTGCCAGAGCAAGAACAGAACAATCTATTCAGGATCAGATCAAGAGCACACACACGCTCCCACACATGCTCAAACGGACACACACATGCTCACACGGACACACACATGCTCACACACACGCTCACACGGACACACACATGCTCACACACACGCTCAAACGGACACACACATGCTCACACGGACACACACATGCTCACACGGACACACACACGCTCAAACGGACACACACATGCTCAAACGGAAACACACATGCTCACACGGACACACACATGCTCACACACACGCTCAAACGGACACACACATGCTCACACGGACACACACATGCTCACACGGACACACACACGCTCAAACGGACACACACATGCTCAAACGGAAACACACATGCTCAAACGGAAACACACATGCTCACACGGACACACACACGCTCACACACACGCTCACACGGACACACACATGCTCACACACACGCTCACACGGACACACACATGCTCACACACACGCTCAAACGGACACACACATGCTCACACGGACACACACATGCTCACACACACGCTCACACGGACACACACATGCTCACACACACGCTCACACGGACACACACATGCTCACACACACGCTCAAACGGACACACACATGCTCACACGGACACACACATGCTCACACGGACACACACACGCTCAAACGGACACACACATGCTCACACGGACACACACACGCTCAAACGGACACACACATGCTCACACGGACACACACATGCTCAAACGGACACACACATGCTCACACGGACACACACACGCTCAAACGGACACACACATGCTCACACGGACACACACACGCTCACACGGACACACACATGCTCACACGGACACACACACGCTCAAACGGACACACACATGTTCACACGGACACACACACGCTCAAACGGACACACACATGCTCACACGGACACACACACGCTCAAACGGACACACACATGCTCACACGGACACACACACGCTCAAACGGACACACACATGTTCACACGGACACACACACGCTCAAACGGACACACACATGCTCACACGGACACACACACGCTCAAACGGACACACACATGCTCACACGGACACACACACGCTCAAACGGACACACACATGCTCACACGGACACACACACGCTCAAACGGACACACACATGCTCACACGGACACACACACGCTCAAACGGACACACACATGCTCAAACGGACACACACATGCTCAAACGGACACACACATGCTCACACGGACACACACATGCTCACACGGACACACACACGCTCAAACGGACACACACATGCTCACACGGACACACACATGCTCACACACACGCTCAAACGGACACACACATGCTCACACGGACACACACACGCTCAAACGGACACACACACGCTCAAACGGACACACACATGCTCAAACGGACACACACATGCTCACACGGACACACACATGCTCACACACACGCTCACACGGACACACACACGCTCACACACATGCTCAAACGGACACACACATGCTCACACGGACACACACACGCTCAAACGGACACACACACGCTCAAACGGACACACACATGCTCAAACGGAAACACACATGCTCACACGGACACACACATGCTCACACACAGGCTCACACGGACACACACACGCTCAAACGGACACACACACGCTCACACGGACACACACACGCTCACACGGACACACACACGCTCACACGGACACACACACGCTCACACGGACACACACACGCTCACACGGACACACACACGCTCACACACGCTCACACGGACACACACACGCTCACACGGACACACACATGCTCACACGGACACACACATGCTCACACGGACACACACATGCTCACACGGACACACACATGCTCACACGGACACACATGCTCACACACGCTCACACGGACACACACACGCTCACACGGACACACACACGCTCACACGGACACACACACGCTCACACGGACACACACACGCTCACACACGCTCACACGGACACACACACGCTCACACGGACACACACATGCTCACACGGACACACACATGCTCACACGGACACACACATGCTCACACGGACACACACATGCTCACACGGACACACATGCTCACACACGCTCACACGGACACACACACGCTCACACGGACACACACACGCTCACACGGACACACACACGCTCACACGGACACACACACGCTCACACACGCTCACACGGACACACACACGCTCACACGGACACACACATGCTCACACGGACACACACATGCTCACACGGACACACACATGCTCACACGGACACACACATGCTCACACGGACACACATGCTCACACACGCTCACACGGACACACACACACTCACAGACATTATTACACTGTGTGTCAGTCTGTACTTGAGCAGTGAGAGCTTTATATACCTGCACATAATGTATGTGTCTTATTGTTTGATTGATAAATGCTCTGACTGTCATTCTTCATCTGCCTCAGGGGATTCTGGGATGTGATCAGCTCAGAGGATTAAACAGACATCCAGTCTCAGTGACGGACACAGGTAACTCTCTCTCTCTCTCTGCACAATGGCGTGAGTTTGAGGCGGAGACATCTATATTTGTCATGACATCTCTGTGTTTCAGAAGAGCTGAGATGTTGTTGAGGTTTGATCATTTCACAAACAACAGCATCTTAAAAGTTAGTACATTATGTTATAGTGTAATTATATATTTATAACAGCTGTGATTTCACTTAAAAAAAGTCAACATTACTTCACAACAGTTAGTTCAGCATCGTATGAGGTCAAAACTCCTGTTGTCCCTCTGTCTGTACCTTCAAACATGAGTTGACATACAGAATATACTGCCACCATCAGGTCAAACTGCATCTTTACCACAGACACAGATTCAGTTCATGTGGTTTACCACACACGTGTTCATTCAGCTCCTTACATTCATTTGTTCATTAAAAATCCTGTTTTAAGATCCAACTCTAAAGATCAACACTGTAAAGTGTGAAGACAAGAGTATATGAGAATAAAAATCATGTTTTTTATTGTGAATTCCAGTTAATATCAATCAAAGTGCAGTTAGTTTGTTTTGATTCAAGCCATAATAACTCAATAAAAACATGATAACATAAAACAACATATCTCATTTTGGAACCAAACTCTTCATATGAGGATGCTTATTGAGTTCATGTCATCAGATGAATTATATAACAAACAGAGTCAATCACATTTAATCCAGCAGTATTTCATATATCAGTTTGTATAGAATGAGGTCATTATCACGGAAGTCAATGATGTTGTGGGATTGTGACATTAATAAGAGCTCATGTCAGTGTTGATGTATGTTACTGATGTCACTTCTCTGGATCATGTGATGTGATGTGTGACTCTCTTTATCTCAGTGTGTGTGCTGGGACATGAATACAGAATCCTGTCAGCATCTGTTGATCCCTGGAGTCACACAGACAACAACACAACACACCCTACCAAATCTACATTATATGTAGTCTACTAAAATCTAACTGGTTAAACTAATTTAATTGGTGTAATTAAATGTTCCATACAAAGATTTAACAGTCTTGACCTTAGAATGAAATGAAACCGGGTCATTACCTTTATTTTTCAGAAAACTACTGGATATGTTGCAACACAGAGGATATTAGACCATGAAGGACATTCAGTCTCATTCAGTCTCATTTTGACTCGTTCGTTCATTGAAGGGCGTATTCATCTGACTCCTTTAATAACCATACCAATAAGTAAAGAATCGCTCGATGTCATGACCAGGAAATTGGGTACTATTTTCTCTAATACATTAGAAGCTGTTGCACCTACGAAGTCAAAAAAGGTTAATAAAAAAATATTGCACCATGGTACAATAGCAACACTCGCGCCCTTAAAAGAGAAACTCGCAAACTAGAGCGCAAATGGATAAAATCTCAATTAGAAGTCTTTAAAATGGCGTGGAAAGAGATTGCAAATTGTTATAAAAAGGCACTAAAAGCAGCAAAGGCTGAGCACCTTCGTAACCTCATAGAAACCAACAAAAACAATCCAAGGTTTCTATTTAGCACAGTCGCTAAATAAACAAATAAACAGACACCACCTGACCTGGCTATTCCGCCGCACCTCGGTAGCAATGAATCCATGAAATTTTTTACAGAGAAAATCGAAAACATTCGTGACAAAATTGTAAAAACTCAACCTCCAAATCTGTCCTATGAATTAGCACCAACCATCGCTCCAAAACAAAGGCTCCAGCGTTTTTCATCTATAAAACAGGAAGATTTAATTCAACTTATCGCAACTTCTAAACCTACAACTTGCTTATTAGACCCCATACCAACTAAATTATTAAAAGAGTTACTACCTGTTGCAATTGAGCCCATTTATAACATTATCAACTCGTCAATTAATCTAGGCCATGTCCCAGGACCCTTTAAGATGGCCGTCATTAAGCCTCTAATCAAGAAACCAAACTTAGATCCAAATGAACTTGGAAACTATAGACCGATTTCAAATCTCCCATACCTGTCTAAAATACTAGAAAAAGTAGTGTGCACTCAGTTGTGCTCTTTCCTACAAAATAACAACATGCACGAAAAATTTCAGTCATGCTTTAGAACGCATCATAGCACTGAAACTGCGCTCGTTAAAATTACAAACGACCTGCTTATAGCATCAGATAAAGGTAACATCTCACTCTTGGTCCTGCTTGACCTTAGTGCTGCGTTCGATACCGTAGACCAAAACATACTTCTAGATCGCTTACACAATTATACCGGTATTGAGGGACAGGCACTACAATGGTTTAGATCTTACTTGTCAGACAGACATCAATTTGTCCATTTAAATGGGGAATCATCCAATCTAACGCAAGTAAATTATGGATTACCTCAGGGATCGGTTCTGGGACCCCTGCTGTTCTCCATATACATACTTCCCCTCGGAAACATTATTAAAAAACATGGAATTAGCTTCCATTGCTATGCAGATGATACTCAGCTATATATCTCATCAAGACCAGATGATTCCTCACAGCTATCCAAATTGGCAGAGTGCATTGAAGATATAAAACATTGGATGACCTATAATTTCCTTCTTTTAAATTCTAATAAAACAGAAATATTACTTATCGGACCAACGACACGCAAACCAAATATTTCTGATTATAAACTGCAAGTTGAAGGATGTACCGTTACTCCAACAAATACTTTAAAAGATTTAGACGTTATATTAGACAGCAACCTGTCATTTAGAAATCACATCTCAAATGTCACAAAAACAGCCTTTTTCCACCTTAGAAATGTTGCCAAATGATGAAATATTGTGTGTGTTGCTGACGAGGAGAAGCTTATTCATGCATTTATGACCTCAAGACTTGACTACTGTAATGTGCTACTTAGTGTTTGTCCTTCATCATCAATAAACAAACTACAGTTAGTTCAGAAAATACCATCACATAACCCCAATGTTATCAACCCTTCACTGGCTTCACATTAAGTATCGTATTGACTTTAAAGTTCTTTTAATCACTTATAAAGCCTTAAAGGGTTTAGCCCCTACCTACCTAACAGAGCTTCTAGGGGTCAGCTGTGGCCTAATGGTAAGAGCGTTGGGCTTGTGATCAGAAGGTTGCTGGTTCTAATCTCAGTGCCAGCAGGTCATGACTGAAGGGCCCTTGAGCAAGACACCTTACCCCTGATTGCTCTGCAGTAATGTGCCACTGTATAAAAAAAAAAAAAAAACTACTTGTAAGTCGCTTTGGATAAAAGCGTCTGCCAAATGAATAAATGTAAATGTAAATGTCTATCACACTACAACCCATCACGCTCTCTAAGATCTCAAAACTCTTTTGATAACACCTAGAATAACTAAATCCACCAAAGGGGGTCGAGCTTTCTCATACGTAGCACCTAAACTCTGGAATAACCTTCCTGATATTATTCCAGGATCAAATACACTCGCCCAATTTAAATCTAGATTAAAGACACATCTTTTCAGCCAAGCATTCACTTAATGCAAATATGCTAAATAAACCACCAGGAGATGCTGACATTAGATATTATTTACTAGAATAATTGGATTTATTATATAACACACCATGTAGTGTGTTTTACCCTTTCTTGGGTTTTTCGTTTTTCCCCTGTAAAGCTGCTTTGGAACAATGCAAATTGTGAAAAGCGCTATATAAATAAAATTGAATTGAATTGAATTCATTCAGTACATTCAACCAATGAAACGCTCCGACAGAGCTCACACTCAAACGCCTTTGGCTCACATCCCTTTGAATCTGCAGGCTCTTTGCATGGGACAGTAATGAATGAGAAATATCTTTCAGACGGACATATTACATAAACCTTATTACATTTTTTCAATCATGCAAATCACACACTTGGTTCGATCTTGAGCGTGTCGTTTAATCCTTTTAATGTACAGTATGACTTAAACGAGGACTTGTTCTTTAAAGCACGACTGAAATGAGCCGGTCTAGCCTCACAGAGGATTTCTTAACTGCGTCACCTGCTGCTCGTGTCGCGTGGTGACTGCAGCAGGACACAGCAGACACATTTCAGACTTTTTTTAAACTAATACGGAGCCAGAAAAAGAATATTTGTATCATTCTTGCGTGCCCTGACCACACGACTCTACATCAGAACACAGATGCGTCGAGAGATGCTGACACCGGGTGCACTGTGGCTCTCTAGAAACACTCAAATCAGGACGTTTTTGAATGTAGTCCTTAGTTTTGTTTGTTTGCGCACAAAAAGTACATAATGTGTCGTCACATTATGTTAATTTATACTGAACCTACAGAGTCGGGTGGACAATTTTACGATGTCTATAGGCGCTTTCAGAGATTTGAAGATTGTTTGCGATGGAATTTAAGGAGGAGTCAGAAAGCTTCCAAAACCACCTTAAATTGCTTTTTTGGTAATACACACACAGAAACTCTTCCCTAAGAAACCTTAAACAAGAGACTCTCCCTGTGGACCCACAAAATACATCAACAAGCGGCTACACAGGAAATGATGTCAGCATGAGCGTACGTGTTGTGTGACTGCAGGATCGGAGTTTCACCCACACTGAGCTCAAACTGAAATAACAAACAACACAAATACAAGCTTGACAGCTCAACATCTCTCACTTCTGACAAACAAGCACAATCTTAACTACACAAGGTGTCACTCGCTGTTTGTGATCTGAAGTCTGAACTCCTGATAAATGACATAAAGTGACATACAAGCACACAACATTAGTGTGATATGAGCTCAACACTACACAACAACAGAAGTGATGAAGACTCTCTTATGTCATTCTTCATTACTGTCGATCAATCTGAAATCTTTATGGGTCAAAATCATTCATTTATAATCCAGTGACAAACAAGAGTTTATAAATCCGTACTCAATGATTCAACCCTGTTACACACCAATGATTCAACACGACTCTTCTGTTCTGTTTGTAGAAACACTGAATGTCTACATTTGAGGTCACCGGGTCAGATACAGAATTTGAGTGGATGTGCTCGTATGTGTTTAACTGCATCTCTGCCTGACCCTTTCTCTGATGTTGAACGGAGAACCACAGGTGTACATCAGTGAACATGACACCGGTCTTCATCACACTAGTGCTGCGTCATTTCACACCCAACAAACCAGAAATGTGAGTTCTGTACCATTCATAACACTTGCATTGATCTGCAGTTTTCTGTGTAATGCAAACACATTCAGACAGTATCTGTGTTTAAAGAGGACGTAACACACGCAGTTTCTGACAAAATCTCATATTCATCTTGAGTGACTATTAGGGCTGCACTATTCATCTAAAAGAAACCGCACGCGATTTAGCGCTTGGCTGCGATTTCTTTCACTCGTTTTCATTCACTACTTTAAGCGGACTAGATTAGTGGACTAATGTAGGTAATGGTGAATAGGGGGCTATTTCGGATACAGCCCATAATATGCCGTCGTCTATCTGCACCTGGCATCTTTCGATCACTGTTTTTCATTTCATATTAATAATGATGAGGTTTGATGGGTGTTGCTTTTTTAAATGCACTTTAAATGCGACTCAAACGCAAAGTGCTTTCAGATGGAGCAGCATTTCCTGCTGATCACAGAGCCGTACTTCACGAACAAGCTGTGCATAAAAGATTTCAGAATCACGATAGCGATAAATCGTGCGGCCTAGGGCCTGTATAGTAGTAGCACATACTTCATATCTTCAAAGAGTTTTTAGTTTGATCACATTAATAAAAGACAGATACAGCTGGACGATTATTAGGTGGGACGGGACTACAGCACGAGCACACAATACATCATCACATGATCCCTGCAGAACTGTTGATTCACTATAGTTTGTGTTGTGTACCTTATGCACGTATACTCCGATTGCCAACAAAATACAGACATGTGACTCAGTTTGACCTACCGCGTGCGGTTCATGTCCGGAGTCTTTTAGCGCTGTGACCGCTCCATCTATCAGTTTCAAACCATCTCCAAAATCCAGCGTTATATCCACCGATTATATAACATCCATCACACAAATGCAGTGAACAAGCACACACGGCTCAACTTCATGAACGCAGTGCTCTCTCTCTCTCTCTCTCTCTCTCTCTCTCTCTCTCTCTCTCTCTCTCTCTCTCTCCAGCTGGATGACGTGTGAACATGCTCTTTCACATGCGGGTTAACGCATGGATGTGCTTTTCCGGGAGGATTGTCCAATAGGAGACTTAGAAAAGTTGTTACGAAACGAAATTTCATGTTAGAAAAAAACATTCTGAAACCTGTAAGAGCGCTGGGGGAGTGTATGGAGCGCAGGAAAACTACACCACACGTACAACTCGTTTTGAGTCATGAGAAGACAACAGTGCAAATAAGTCAGAATGCATGAAACACTGCGGCATCACATCTCATGAATAGTGTCTGTCTGTCTGTCTGTCTGTCTGTCTGTCTGTCTGTCTGTCTGTGTGTGTCTGTGTCTGTCTGTGTGTCTGTGTGTGTGTCTGTGTGTGTGTCTGTGTGTGTGTGTGTCTGTGTGTGTCTGTGTCTGTGTGTGTCTGTGTCTGTGTGTCTTTGTGTGTGTGTGTGTGTGTGTGTGTGTCTGTGTGTGTGTGTCTGTCTGTGTGTGTGTGTGTGTGTGTGTGTGTCTGTGTGTGTGTGTGTGTGTGTGTGTGTGTGTCTGTGTGTGTGTGTGTCTGTCTGTGTGTGTGTCTGTCTGTGTGTGTGTCTGTCTGTGTGTCTGTGTGTGTGGTTCAGACAGATCCATGGCCTACTTCCCTCATGTCCAGATCCAGACACCGCACAGCAGCAGTTTCACTAATGACACACACTTCACAACACACACTGCTCATAGTATTGTACATGTATAGTTCAGTTTATCTCTGATCACCCGCCGTGACGCGAGTATAGTGGGTATTTAAACAAGGACATAACTTCCTGTTTCTGTAAGACAACACAATGCACGAGCTGTTGACAGCCCACACACGTGACCTTTAACAACAGCGATTGATCATCATTAATACATAAACACTCATCATAACTCAGAAGTTTCACCTTCTAAAGCTTTAAACGATGATAACATTGATCTAATATCTAAATGTATTGTGAAGCACCAGTGAACATTGATTCAATAATAAACGAATCAAGTCTGTTTGTTGTTCATTGTAAACAGACACATTCAAAGTCTGATGATGTTCAATGACCCGGTCATAGAAATGTTGATTTAAAGTGTTTTACTCAGTTAACTTCAATCTTATAAACTGATTAAATGAAAGACAGCGAGTTAAAATGTCATGAAACATGCGCGCTGAGAGGAAACGCGCTTTAAAACACGACACTCGATCTAATAGTGAAGAACTCACCATACTGCAGCACACACGGTGTTTATTATCACTCTCTCTGAGCTTTATTTGTGTTTTATTCATGATGTCCGGGTTATAATCTTAATCTCCGAGCTTCATCTCTGCTGTCCGACGACTTTCTGCGCGTCCGAACTTCCTCGACCCCGTGCGCGTCCCCGAAAACAGAGCTCCTCCCCCTTCAGCCACCAACCATTCACTGTCCGGCAATCCTCCAATCAGACTTTGAGAAAAGCTTGACTCATGAATATTAATTACGCAGGACTGCTCGTCAATGGACGTCGGTAGGCGGGACCGTGAATTGTATTTTGATGGACATGATTTATGAATATGAATTATTAACACAATAGTTCTGTGTGAAACTGCCACGGACACTTAATCCTTATGATTCACATCATTATTGCTGAATCATGTCTTAAGACAGAGAAAAGTACAGGACCAGCCCAACATTCATCACTAACACACTCACTCACTTACTCACTTACTCACTTACTCAACCTCTCCTTAACCAAACTACTGTTCTCACAGACACACACACACACACACACACACACACACACACACACACACACACACACACACACACACACACACACACACACACACACACACAGTGTCAGAGAGAGAGAGATCATTGAACCTTAAAAAGACCAAAGTTATGATATTCCAGAAAAGGCATAGTCGACAAAACCAACATCACAACTTTAAACTCAACAACGTGCCTTTAGAGCAAACCCAAAACTACACATATCTCGGTATAAACATCAGTAACACCGGAAACTTAAACAAGGCAGTGAACGACCTGAGAGACAAGGCACGAAGAGCTTTTTACGCTATCAAAAGGAATATAAAAATCCACATCCCAGCTGGAATTTGGCTTAAAATAATCCAATCCGTTATAGAACCAATAGCACTTTATGGATGTGAGGTTTGGGGTCCCCTCACCAACCAAGAGTTCACCAAATGGGACAAACACCCAACTGAGACCCTGCAAACAGAAATGTGTAAAAACATTCTACGGGTACAACGCAAAACCCCAAACAACGCCTGCAGAGCAGAATTAGGACTATATCCTCTAATAATTAAAATACAAAAAAGAGCGATTAAATTCTATAACCACCTTAAGAACAGCGATACAGAATCACTCCATCACAAAGCCTTACGTCATCAGGAGCTGAACCCAGAGAAAAGTTGTCTCATCCAACTGATCTCAGAACTAACTCTAAAACCCCAAACGTGTCCAACTGAACCCCAAACTCCAGCCAGAATTAACCAAATGATAAAAACACAAAAAGAAAAATATCTCAAACACTGGACAGAAGCAACAGCTCAGCAAAGTAAACTTGAATGCTATCGGTCATTAAACAGAGAATATAAAGCGGCAGAATACCTCAAAAGCGTATCAGACCCTAAACTAAGAAAAGTGTTGACCATGTACAGACTCAGTGAACACAAGCTCACTGTGGAGACGGGCCGACACAGACAGACATGGACTCCAAGAGAAGAGCGACTGTGTCCACACTGCACACAGAGACAAGTGGAAACAGAGCTGCACTTCTTAACCTCGTGTCCAAACTATACGGACATCAGAGAAACATTCTTCCCCCAGTTCACAAACTTCCACAAAGACTTCAAGCAGTTTCAACAACAGGACAAGATCTCATACATACTGGGAGAAAAGCCCATCAGCTCAAACCTGACGGCGAGATACGTCAAGTCCTGTCACGACAGAAGAGCAACAACCAGCACAACACACACAACACAGACACAACACACACAACACTGACACAACACTGACACAACACTGACACAACAACAGGACAAGATCTCATACATACTGGGAGAAAAGCCCATCAGCTCAAACCTGACGGCCAGATACGTCAAGTCCTGTCACGACAGAAGAGCAACAACCAGCACAACACAACACAACACAGACACAACACACACAACACTGACACAACACTGACACAACACTGACACAAAGACTTCAAGATCTCATACATACTGGGAGAAAAGCCCATCAGCTCAAACCTGACGGCGAGATACGTCAAGTCCTGTCACGACAGAAGAGCAACAACCAGCACAACACAACACAACACAACACAGACACAACACTGACACAACACACACAACACTGACACAACACTGACACAACACACACAACACTGACACAACACTGACACAACACTGACACAACACACACAACACTGACACAACACACACAACACTGACACAACACTGACACAACACACACAACACTGACACAACACACACAACACTGACACAACACTGACACAACACTGACACAACACAGACACAACACTGACACAACAACAGGACAAGATCTCATACATACTGGGAGAAAAGCCCATCAGCTCAAACCTGACGGCGAGATACGTCAAGTCCTGTCACGACAGAAGAGCAACAACCAGCACAACACAACACTGACACAACACACACAACACTGACACAACACAACACACACAACACTGACACAACACACACAACACTGACACAACACACACAACACTGACACAACACAACACACACAACACCGACACAACACACACAACAACAGGACAAGATCTCATACATACTGGGAGAAAAGCCCATCAGCTCAAACCTGACGGCGAGATACGTCAAGTCCTGTCACGACAGAAGAGCAACAACCAGCACAACACACACAACACTGACACAACACACACAACACTGACACAACACACACAAACTGACACTTATGACAGGATCCTGTCACTTTCACTAAGAACTTTTGTCAATACTTCGCACTTTTATGTCTTTATTGATGTGTACATATTGTTTCTTATATAGGATACTCTTATTTTATTTTAAACAGAATGTTTATATTTAATCTTCCTACTTTGGCAATGTAAAACACTTATTTGATCACTGCTAGAGAGCTGTATTGTAGTACAGATGTATTGTGATGATGACGGATGGTGATGAAAACTGACTTGAGTTTCAGTGCTGTGAGCCGTTAACAGACCAACACACATCAGACTCACGGATGTTTCTGTCTAACATCTCTCCGTCACATTCCACATACATCAGATTTCACTTGATTGCACCGAGATTGAGACGGAACACTGAATTGCCTCCAGATTTCACCACGAATGTCTAATAGTGCCTGGAAACTATGAGAACAATGTGAGATGATAGAAAACGACTGCGTTTTGTAAAGTTATTAAGGCCCGAGTTGTGTGTGTGCGTGCGTGCAACATCAGGCCTCCTAAAGATGTCCATTTAAACAGAAAGGGAATGTAGTCTTCATTGGTGAAGGTCGTGTCATGATGTCTCTACAGTAAGAAGAGTTCAGTGAAGGTGAGTGAACATAAAATATTGAGGAATTCTGCATCCTGTCTGATTCATTCCAGTAACATATATTGCAGTGAAATATAAACAGAGATGTGTCCTTGTTTTACACAAGAAAATATTATACAATGCTGCATTGTTTATGTTGTTAGTGTTTTTAGGTCATTGTTTATGTTGTTAGTGTTTTTTAGGTCATTGTTTATGTTGTTAGTGTTTTTAGGTCATTGTTTATGTTGTTAGTGTTTTTAGGTCATTGTTTATGTTGTTAGTGTTTTTTAGGTCATTGTTTATGTTGTTAGTGTTTTTAGGTCATTGTTTATGTTGTTAGTGTTTTTAGGTCATTGTAAATGTTGTTAGTGTTTTTATGTCATTGTTTATGTTGTTAGTGTTTTTAGGTCATTGTTTATGTTGTTAGTGTTTTTAGGTCATTGTTTATGTTGTTAGTGTTTTTATGTCATTGTTTATGTTGTTAGTGTTTTTATGTCATTGTTTATGTTGTTAGTGTTTTTATGTCATTGTTTATGTTGTTAGTGTTTTTTAGGTCATTGTTTATGTTGTTAGTGTTTTTAGGTCATTGTTTATGTTGTTAGTGTTTTTAGGTCATTGTTTATGTTGTTAGTGTTTTTTAGGTCATTGTTTATGTTGTTAGTGTTTTTAGGTCATTGTTTATGTTGTTAGTGTTTTTAGGTCATTGTTTATGTTGTTAGTGTTTTTAGATCATTGTTTATGTTGTTAGTGTTTTTTCGGTCATTGTTTATGTTGTTAGTGTTTTTTTCGGTCATTGTTTATGTTGATAGTGTTTTTTTCGGTCATTGTTTATGTTGTTAGTGTTTTTTTCGGTCATTGTTTA
The DNA here is from genome assembly GCF_947034865.1 of Barbatula barbatula. NCBI lineage: Eukaryota > Metazoa > Chordata > Actinopteri > Cypriniformes > Nemacheilidae > Barbatula > Barbatula barbatula. The sequence goes on along the minus strand of NC_136779.1, from coordinate 247,848 downwards.
TGTTGTTAGTGTTTTTTCGGTCATTGTTTATGTTGTTAGTGTTTTTAGGTCAATGTTTATGTTGTTAGTGTTTTTAGGTCATTGTTTATGTTGTTGGTGTTTTTCATTGTTTATGTTGTTAGTGTTTTTAGGTCATTGTTTATGTTGTTAGTGTTTTTAGGTCATTGTTTATGTTGTTAGTGTTTTTAGGTCATTGTTTATGTTGTTAGTGTTTTTAGGTCATTGTTTATGTTGTTAGTGTTTTTAGGTCATTGTTTATGTTGTTAGTGTTTTTTTCGGTCATTGTTTATGTTGTTAGTGTTTTTTCGGTCATTGTTTATGTTGTTAGTGTTTTTAGGTCATGGTTTATGTTGTTAGTGTTTTTCATTGTTTATGTTGTTAGTGTTTTTAGGTCATTGTTTATGTTGTTAGTGTTTTTTCGGTCATTGTTTATGTTGTTAGTGTTTTTAGGTCAATGTTTATGTTGTTAGTGTTTTTAGGTCATTGTTTATGTTGTTAGTGTTTTTAGGTCATTGTTTATGTTGTTTAGTGTTTTTTCGGTCATTGTTTATGTTGTTAGTGTTTTTAGGTCATTGTTTATGTTGTTAGTGTTTTTTAAGTGTGTTTGTTGGCTGTCAACCTTTGCTAGTGTTCTGGAAGAATGAGTTGATTTGAGACCTGAATAAAGTCTTTTGGTAGTTGTAGAGCATTTTGAATGTGAAATGAACTGCTTTGCCAAGCTGAAAGTTGGTTAGGAGAACTGTAGGAGACCTCGGTCAAAAAGTGACCTAAGTATTGACAAATGTGTCCTAGCATCTGTAAAAAACTGTAATACAAAAACGTCTTGAAAATACTCAATATTATTGTCTGTAGTGTCATCTAGTGGCCGCCATTAAAACCACATTCGCTTTTAAAACGAATCATTAGAGAACATTCAGTGTAATCTGCTTGAGACAATATTTGAAGTTCATTCACAAAAACACATAACTTCAAAAATCATATTTTTTCTCCAAGTAAAATCAGTCAAACTGCAATTGTGATGTTTTGATACAGCGAACTAACGCAACAGAAACATGTTTTCGTGCCAGTATATATTTTTCTTGTGGTTATTATGATGGTCTTTTGTGTGTGTGAGTGACTGTGCGCAGAATGACGTAAATTTGTATGGTTGTGTCGTCACGCATGTGCGCGTCAGGTTTGTGTACGCGCAGCGCGCGCGCGCTCCAGTGACGTCAATCGCTCAGTGATGGATCAGATCAGCGCTGGTGGAGTCGCTTATAATCAAGATTTAACACACAAGGTAATTGTGTAAGAGATGTGACGTTGTTTGTTTGTGTTCATTCGTCATTTAACTGCCTCAGTGCCAGCCGTTACATTATTTTCTTCATGCTGTGTAATATATAGATCGTATCACTTAATATTATTTTTGGCTGTGACTTATGTATTTGTGTGTAACGTGTCCATAGTGTGTCATGATATCTGATGGTGGTGATTATAGTGTGTTATTGTGTCTGAATGTGCAACGTTTAGAATGCTTGTTTGGACTGCACACACACACACACACACACACACACACACACACACACACACACACACACACACACTTGTGTCTTGTGGCAGTTCAGTTATGTAATCAGTATTTTCTTAGAGTAAAACACACAGTCTTGTGTTTCGTTCGTTCTGTTTTCTCATGTCTGGCTGCACATAAACACATTTCATTTTTAATGTCATTTGTTTGTTGTGTTTCTGGTTATTGATGAATTCCGTAGCATCTGTGTTTCTTCCGCCCAATTACTTCCTGTTAGCATAGACTGATGTTGCTAGGCAACAGCATCTTCATCAGCACCAGTCTTATTCTTTGACTGTATAGTACAGTATTACCCAGAATCCTTTCTATAAAACATTAATTGCATCTGAGACACATATTCCGGATGCTTCAGTGTCTCTCTCTCTCTCTCTCTCTTCTTCTCTTCTTCTCCTCATCTCTCTTCTTCTTCTCCTCCTCTCTTCTCTCTCTTCTCCTCTCTTCTCTCTTCTTCTCCTCTCCTCTCTCTTCTCCTCCTCCTCTCTTCTCTCTCTTCTCCTCTCTTATCTCTTCTTCTCCTCTCCTCTCTCTTCTCCTCCTCCTCTCTTCTCTCTCTTCTCCTCATCTCTCTTCTTCTCCTCTCCTCTCTCTCTCTCTTCTTCTCTTCTTCTCCTCATCTCTCTTCTTCTTCTCCTCCTCTCCTCTCTCTCTCTCTTCTTCTCCTCATCTCTCTTCTTCTTCTCCTCCTCTCCTCTCTCTCTCTCTTCTTCTCCTCATCTCTCTTCTTCTTCTCCTCCTCTCCTCTCTCTTCTCCTCCTCTCCTCTCTCTCTCTCTCTTCTTCTCTTCTTCTCCTCATCTCTCTTCTTCTTCTCCTCCTCTCCTCTCTCTTCTCCTCCTCTCCTCTCTCTTCTCCTCTCTCTTCTCCTCTCCTCTCTCTTCTCCTCTCCTCTCTCTTCTCCTCCTCTCCTCTCTCTTCTCCTCCTCTCCTCTCTCTTCTCCTCCTCTCCTCTCTCTTCTTCTCCTCTCTCTCTCTTCTTCTCCTCATCTCTCTTCTCCTCCTCTCCTCTCTCTTCTTCTCCTCTCTTTTCTCCTCTCCTCTCTCTTCTTCTCCTCTCTCTCACTTCTTCTCATCATCTCTCTTCTCCTCCTCTCCTCTCTCTTCTCCTCTCCTCTCTCTTCTCCTCCTCTCTCTTCCCTTCTCTAGACCATCCTGGTGGGAGACAGCGGTGTGGGGAAAACCTCTCTGCTGGTTCAGTTCGATCAGGGAAAATTCATCCCTGGATCTTTTTCTGCCACAGTGGGAATTGGATTTACGGTATTATAACCTTTTTATGGTTGATATTATGATATTATCTACTCAACTAACACAACATTTTTCACAAGATTCTTAGGCAGATTGAGTCAGATAAAGAAAGTGTTTGTGATGATGATGTTTGTGTTGTTGTCAGAATAAAGTTCTCACGGTGGATAAACTGCAGGTGAGATTACAGGTGAGTGACAAACATAATGTGTTCAATAATCAGCTGTACAGTAACAGAAAACATTAACAGCCGAATTGATTCCACGTTTATTTGTATTATTTACTAATATTTACTGTGTAAGTGTAAGTGAGATGCAGAGAGCAGGTGATGATGATGTGTGTGTGTCAGATCTGGGACACAGCAGGACAGGAGAGATTTCGCAGCGTCACACATGCATATTACAGAGACGCTCAAGGTGAGCTGAAGATTTTACTCTTACACGCCGTCTGCTTGTGACATCACACGTGGAATGATTCAGCCTGACTCTGACACTGTACGTCTATTATATCAAATAATGTTGTCATGTTTTTGTTGTTGTTTATTCTCTCAGCGCTGCTTCTGCTGTATGATGTCACCAGCAGATCATCCTTCGATAACACACGGGTAAAACAATCTGTTTTTATTTACTTCTCATTATTTCATCCTTTGACTTGTAAGCCTCATTTTATACACGTCCACCGAGACGTGCTTCTCTTCTTATTATTGGTTGATTCTGTTTTGAAGGCGTGGCTAACAGAGATCCATGAGTACGCTCAGGACAATGTGGTCATCATGTTGCTTGGCAACAAGGTAAAATGAGTTTGAGTTTACAATGTGTTTTATATTAGCGATCAAATCTGAGCGTGAGCGATTCTTCTGTTATCAGACGGACATGTCCAGTGGAAGAGTGATCAGACGAGAAGACGGAGAGAAACTGGCCAGAGTGAGTCACCTCTGAACTCATCACACACATCACACAGACCCACACTCACTGATGTATCTCACATGTGTTTCTACATTCATCAGAACAATGTCCGTGTGTGGAGTGCTGTACAGTTAAACTCATTCTCCAGCTCTTCTGACAGGAGTTTGGGGTCATTTTCCTGGAGACCAGCGCTAAAACCGGACTCAATGTGGATCAGGCCTTTATAACTGTGGCCAGGTGAGTTCAGTCTCATAACAACGACATGGCTGATATCAAATGCAGCAGAATGAAGATTTCAGGTTCAAGTTCACATACAGATAAACAGCTGGAAACGTTACTTGAGGAGATCAACTGTAACTGTAATGCTTAACCTGATGTTAGTTTCATCCACCTGAAAAAGTCCAGTCTTAAGGCAGAAATAGTAGAGAACGGCTTTATGAGTCCGTAGGTGCAGTTTGTAACTATTTCGCAGTAAAATATCCTAAATCCACTGGGCCAGTGTTATATATTTTGTTCAGGTGAGCACTTGCAATATCTCAAATGTTAACTTGTAAATCGTGAGAAAATGGCCATTGTAAACAGTGACACGGGGCTGTGCAGTCGCCTGTCAATGGCGTCATATCCGCGTTTCCCTTGGTTACCGCCTTTACTGACGTAGAAACCTCATGACAACAGTGTCTTGGACAAATGCGGAAGTAGCATCTAACAAGCCACTCGCTTGTTTCCAGCTGTCACTTATTTATGGACCACAAGTACAAACGCAACATTAATAAAACTTTATTACTTCACCTCGTCCGCTAACATGATTTTTCGTTCCCGTCTGATTGATGGCCGTCAGCGGTGGAGTTGAAGACAACAGATCCCATCATTCAGCGCTCCTTCACAGCGTCATCAAGCTACGCCATTGTTGTTGCGCCCTCTAGCGGCGGTTATTACTAACTGTAGCTTTAAACCCATCCGGAAATCTTCTACACACAGAGATAAGATGCGTGAAATACAGCAGGTGTAATTCTGTATCTGTCCACTACAGGGAGCTGGTGAGATGCTCGGTACAGATGCCCATCCGACCCAGATTTCATCTGCATGAGCCCATGGAGCCGGAGGAGACGTCAGGCTGCTGTGGATTTAACTAAACAGACCTACAGAGAGACAAACACACACACACACGACATCATCAAGGTACTGAATGACACTCAAAGTTAAACACTCCTCCTGAAATCCTAAAATCATGCCACAACCAGCAGATGCACACTGATGTTTACTAGACACCTTGAGAAACAATCATTCATATTAAAGCTCTAACGAAAATCGATTAGTTTTATAAATATATAACAATGGAGTAAATGATTCACAAAACACAGTTGCCTCCATTACTGTTCTTGATGTCATTCATATTCATAGTTCACATATGAAGTGCACGTGACGAGTTCATATTAAATCCTAATATAGCTTAAAAAAATAGATCTTTTCTTTCCAATAAATAACATGATGTCAAAGGAAACACCCTCACCTGTACCTGGATGAGCAACTGGGTTTTGCAGGTGCACTTCATTCGTTTGACCATCAGGTGGCGTTACAGTTTCTGCATTGAAGCATCATTGCTTTTTTTGGTTTACAGCTGCATGTTTAAAATCCTGTAAACCCGTAAAGAACATCTCTTGTGCAGCTCGCTTTACGTGTCACGTGTCATTTTCTCAATATATGTGGCTGTTAGAGTTTATAAAACAGATGACACAAGTGTGTGGACAGGGCAGGTTTCCAATGAAGTCACATGATCAGCGGCTAGTTGATGCCTGTCAGTCATCATGTGAAGATGCAGAAATGATTGATGTCTCTCAGCATTGATCATGAAGGATTCACTGAGTAGTCAGATCAGGCTGAACTCTTGACAATATGCTGCAGAATTTGTCAAATGTTGAATGAATTTGTATGTGCTGCGTTTGAATCTAAGGATCTTTACTGGGAATATTTGCTCCCCAACAGAAGCTCCTCTGAGTAAATATGCACTTTTCAGCTATTCAAATAATTAAGATTAAATTACTGCCTGCATTTGAATGATTAATATTAGTAAATGTTCTATGTATTTATGGATTGTTAGTGATAATTCTGCCTGTGTGCTTTTCTATGATATGAACAGTCAATTAGCTTTTATTATGATGACAGTATTTTGTATCAATCTGTGTTTTCCCTGAAATCAAAGTGTGTGTTCTCTAGAAATGAAAACACCTTCACAGTGTTGTTTCAGACGTGCTCAGGTCTTCTCTTGTGTTTGGACTGACTGTAACATGCTTGGGAAAGTTATAAATAAACTGCTGTTAAATCTCTTCAAATGTCTATTTCTTCATCGACGGTAAATCTAGCAGAGGGACATTAAAGTTTCATTTAATTCAAATTGATATTTGTTCAGTGAGAACAACATTGAATGTTTTAATGAAGTGGGTTTTAGCTTCTGCTAAATGACTCGGATGTAAATGTAAATTCTGTCACCTGGTGGCGCTACACTCCAGAGCTCATTGACTGTCTATATCATTCATTCTCTTCATTTCTCTTTTGTTCACAGAGACAGACACACTAAACTCTTTCTATAACTGTGGGTTTGAAGTGCTTTATTGGCTGGATTGTGTAAACTGACAGTATTGAAAAAGAAACAAGTGATGAGGATAAACATACAAGAACACAATAACAGCTGATATTACTCTTTAAATGATTGTTACAACTCATTATATCACAAGTATTGTGCGGAGTAGATATGAGTCTGTGTGTGTTCTGGGTTGTAGTGTTTTGAGTGTGATGTGTGTGTTATGAATATCAGGTGTATGTGAATGTCATGAGTGTGTGTTAATGGTTGCAGAGACACTGGTATTGTGTTGTGTTTTCCTGCTCATCTGAAGCCCTTCATTAGGAACAATAGTGTTTCCTCGCAGTCCTGGGTCATGATGTCTCACATCTGTAACGGATGTGTGTGTGTGTGTGTGTGCGGAGGACAGGAACAGCAGTATTGTGTCTTTCTGATGAATGTCATGTGTGAGGTCAGTGATCAGACGGACACACACACACAGTAAATAAACTGTGTCAGATGTTAACCGTTGTCAATATCACGGTACATCATTAATAACGTCTCCATGTGCTGTAATGAAGCTCCGCAGTACCTCAAGCGATACCGCGGTGTTGCCATAGTAACATGTAAAAAACAAACATGGTCGTATATCGAGTCACGGTGATGGCCCGAGATGGAAACAAAGCCTGCTCGTGATATTATATGAATACATAATGCTGTTTTATTATTCATAAATACTCTGGGGCTCGTGAGCAGCGCAGCGTGTCATTTTCTCCACTTCCTGTCCGACTTGAACTGTTTCCTGTGTCTGATCATTAAACTCTCTCCGTCTCCTTCCGCCTGCTGGACGATTGACCAGTGACACTACATTCAGTTTTAAGTTTTAATGCGCTTGAATGATATTAACTGCATTCTGTGCACATTAAAGAAACAAAAACTCAAACATGTAATATCACAAAATAAAGCGACGTGCTGGGGTGAAGGATCAAAACGAGGTCGTGTATTCTTCATTAAAGATCCAGAAATGATTATAAACGAGATGACCAGCGCGCACTTACCGACGTCTTTCTATCAGCCAATCAAGTGATTCGAACGTCATGTTGCGTGATTCATATTCATGAGGCGTAACCTCGCGGACGCTGTGGCGCTCGTCAAGATAGTTTCCCCGTCGGCGTTAATTAGCTCGTGTGTGTGTGTGTGTGTGTGTGTGTGTGTACACAGCGTTTATTCTGGAGTTAACTGTCTTCTCTGTCACTCCTCTGATTAGATTAGCGCGCGTGATCAATACTTCACCTTTGAAACTCATGTGAAAGAATCGCTTATCGTGTTAGAAAACCTCCTGATGTGTTTCACTAAGGTCCTGTTTCCAGAGCACACTCGATGTGATGCGCGGGCACGCGCTGCTTCCACTAGTGAGTTCTATAGAGAGCCGCGGATTACAAACATGCGTAAACCTGTAAACACGTGACATTTCTGTCATAAACATAAACAGTTTTCACGTGTAATGCACCTCAACAGGAAATAGACCTTCACCAAATGACCGGTTGGGACCCACATACTGATTATAAAACGGTCATGATTCTGATTGGCTGAGCCGATGTCTTAACCCTTATAAACTACCCGATTTCATCTAAAATAACACATAATCCACATAATGCAAATAACACTTGATTTACTTTATTTAATGAAACCTTGATTCTCCGAGGGAAAAACCTGTTCCCGTTTTATAAAAGCTTTAGGAACCAATGAACGGACTGCCCACTATGATCAATGTTCCCAACGAGTAAGAAACAACATTAAAGTATTGTTTTGTCATGTAAAGTTGTGCGGAAATGTCTTATTATATTATTGTATGATAAATGTGTTATAACAGAATGAATCTCTCTTGAGCCCAAACTGTTGTGTATTTGTCTGCACTACTTGTAGTTGTGTGAACCGCACTTGTACACTATAAGAGTTGAATGGTGATGAGGTACGAGCGTTTGTTGTCGACTTTTAAAGAACCTGTAAGTAGACTTTCAGTTACACTGAACAAGAACTCTCGGTCAGACGGTCAGTGCACGTGACATGAGACATTCTGATGGTGTTGGGTCTTCTCATATCTTTCACATGTGTGTCAATATAACAGGTGATGAGCTCTCTGATTGCTCTGTGTTTGAGTAACACACACACACACACACACAGACAGACAGACAGACAGACAGGTTGTGTGTTGTGTTGCAGTAGTGTGCGTTTCCTCCGCATGGCTGCTGTTTTGAAATGACCGTGTCTTGGCTGAGCACTCAGGGCTCATTTAGAAAGCAGAAGCGAAACGTCCCTTCTTTCCAAATCCCACACACTCGACAAAAAGCACAACTTCACCCCAGACCAACAGACAAATGTGTCGTCTTCTGATACAGACTGTTAATAAACACACACATCTCTCTCTCTCTCTCTCTCTGCCCAATCTGATCACATGTTGAAGCCCTAAACAAACGATGACTGACAGGAAATGATAAAGAGAGTTTCCTGTAGAGCATTGGTCATGATAACACATCTCATGGATGGCACTGTGAGTCAAGGTTCTTCTAATGAAAGCGTTTTGTCTCTCTGGTACAACAATGGTGTCGACGTGCTCATGTGAGGTCAGAGGTCGTGCTGGAGACAATAACACACTTCACATTCCTGTATACACACAGATTTATTCATCTACATGCTCTACTTTAACAAACACTGAACACTCTTCACCCGCAGACATCAGAGTGAAAAGTGTAACTACAGGTGACTGTGAATAATAGTGATGTGTACTTGAGATCAGCTCACAGTGTTTGCGGTCAGGGGCCCGAAGGGACAGAAAGATCATCTCATACTGCACACACACACACATTAGTGTTTGGAGTTAAACTTATAGTATTCCAGCGTGTTGAGTATTAGACTGATGTTTAGTGTACGTTTATAGAAACGATATGAAAATTATATGAATGTCGGTGTGTTTAGATTTGAATGTCGTGTTATCAAGTGAATGATGTTGTGTTTTTATGACTGTTTTTAAAGTGTTCTGTTCCTGCTGTTTTATCCTGAAACCCATGAAGTTTCCACCTGGTTTGACCTCTGACCCGCACCGGCTCGCCCGCCGTCAGTCTGTCGTCTTTAAGAGGCTCAGTTCTGCTCGTTCATTGCATAAGAAACAGAAGAGAAATAACCTGAGGTCAGCAGACAGTGTCGAAGCAGACGGACGACTCTCAGTTAACACAACACTACAGCGTCTGAGCATCAGGTAAAAAAACATCACCAAACTCAACTACTGATGAACATGAGCTTAACAACAATCATTTTTGTGTAATGTTTTAAATAAATGAGGACTAATCATAAAGTGTGTATGTTGACAGGGATTCACATCTGACTATTTCAACATTTAATGGTGTTTCACAAATTACTCAAAGTCACACACACACACACACACACACACACACAGTTTGTGTCTGCGTACGTGTTTGCATTTGTGTGTGTGTTTGTCTGTGTGTGACAGCGTATATGTGTTTGCGTTTGTGTGTGTATTTGTCTGTGTGTGTGTATTTGTCTGTGTGTGTGCATGTCTTTGTGTGTGTCTGTGTGCGTGTGTGTGTTCTGTGTGTTTGTGTGTATCTGTGTGTGTCTGTGCATATGTTTGTTTGTGTGTGTGTGTGTGTGTCTTTGCATACGTGTCTGTGTGTGTGTTTGTGTGTTTTTGTGTGTGTCTGTATGTATTTGTGTGTGTGTGTGTAGTCGTTATGATAACTCAGAGATTGTGAAATGAGAGTGTGATAAACAGTGAGATGCTGCTGTAATCCTGCTGATTATTAGATCAGAAAATAACACTCATAGTGCACAGATAACACCAAGCACACACACAGACGCACACCGAGAGAGTGAGTGGTGTTTTTTCTAAGATTAGAATCTCTTCTCCTCCTCCTCACACTGAATGTCCGTCATAAACTTTCATCTTCACACACTCGATACACTTCCCCTATATCTGCGTTTGGTGATTTAACATTCCGTCTCTCACTCCATTGAGAAGATGCCGATGGTGAGCGGCCGGCCGGCGTTCCTCAGCACTAATTCAAGAGCGTTTCCTCACATTCTCATCTGTGTTTTCACAGTCTGCCGTGGGCCAAAGGGGAAGCAAAACAAATTAGGCACCATTGTTCAGAGGCCAGAGCTCTCTCAATAACAGTATTTGTGGAAACATACATGCAGGAATAACTTCCTGAGACATTCACATTCATCCACTGTGGATTTCAAGCAGCCTTACAAGGGCATTCAAGTCTCAGAGAGAGAGACAGAGAGAGAGAGAGAGAGAGAGAGAGAGAGAGAGAGAGATGAAAGATGTTTCGTTATGAAAGTCTGCTGTTGGGTTTGTTTCGGTATCTTTGAGGAAACTTTTATTTTTTTATATTGTTCTAATGGTCCTCACAAACCGGTCTGAAGTTTCACTCTTTCAAACACAGACACACACATGAGTGTATTGAGGTAGGGCAAGTTGACAGGTGTGTGTGTGTGTGTGTGTGTGTGTGTGTGTGTGTGTGTGTGTGTGTGAGACTGATGTTGCTTCCATTGTTTCCTCATCTGTAAGTTGCGGATAAAAGTGTCTCCTAAATTACATGAAATGTAATGTACATGTAAAATCATTGAACTGAACATGACATTAAAGGGATACTTCACCCAAAAATGAAAATTCTGTCTTCATTTCCTCTCCTTCGAGTTGTTCCACATCTGTATAAATGTGTTTGTTCTGATGAACACAGAGGAAGATATTTGGAAGAATGTTCATAACCAGACAGAAAAACAAAACAGTGGTCAAAAGCGGCCCAGAACTGTTTCATGTCCTACATTCATCAAAATATCTTTATTTGTGTTCATCAGAACAAAGACATTAACAGACGTGGAACAATTCCAAGGAGAGGAAATGAAGACAGAATTTTCATTTTTGGGTAAACTGTCACTTTAAATCATCATAAAACTCACCCGTGATCAATACACTCCTGATGTCGGTCTGAATGTTTCCACACACACAACAGAGATAAGATTCATGTATCACTTTGATCCTGTGCCGGACAATCCGTCAGTGCATGTGTGTGTGTGTGTGTGTCAGAACAAACATTGTGAGCAACGTTTATGACTTTATGACAGTTTAGCATCATTTTCATGTTTACCTTTAATCTTGAAACATGTGCAGATCTGAGTTTGTCTAAATTCCTCGTTACGTCATTATCTCTCTCTTTCAATTATCAAAACTTGTTTTTAGTTAGACTTGTTTAACAGTTTGTGTGTGTGCGTTTCTGTGTGTGCGTGTGTGCATGTGCGCGTGTGTGTGCATGTGTGCATGGGTGTGTGCGTGTGCATGTGTGTGCATGTGCATGTGTGTGCATGCGTGTGTGCATGTGTGTGTGTGTGTGTGCGTGCGTGCGCGCGTGTGTGTGTGTGTGTGTGTGTGTGTGTGTGTGTGTGTGTGTGTGTGTGTGCGTATACGGGGGGCTTACTGTTGACCTTGAATAGATGAACACTATTTATCTGTGAGTGATAAATGAATGAGAAGCTGTGTTTGCTCTGCAGGACTGTTGTGTGTCTGAATGTGACGGAGTAAACACAAAAAGCAGTAAAATTGGACGAGAAATGAGAAACAATTCAATACATAATGAAAGTAAGTTTAGTGAGTGTCATCTGGTGGTTATTTTACACAAATTCTCCATAACAAACTTGTTAAGTTCAGCCACAACTTTAATACAGAAAGTTAATACATCCTGCAGAAACTGTAAGTGAGTGTGTGATCAAACACTGATTTCCATGCTGTTAACACTCACTGTTGTGTCTGAGAGAGAGGCAGAGAGAGAGAGAGAGAGAGAGAGAGAAAGAGAGACAGAGAGAGAGAGACAGAGAGAGAGAGAGAGAGAGAGAGAGAGAGAGAGAGAGAGAGAGAGAGAGAGAGAGAGAGACAGAGAGACAGAGAGACAGAGAGACAGAGAGAGAGAGAGAGAGAGAGAGAGAGAGACACTAATTGCTTTGGAAAGGCCTAATCACTGCTCCATAATGTTTAATGGAAACCTTGTTATCACGTATGACTAACATCCTTTAGTTAAGAGAGAAATAAATGAGGCCGGTGTCTCTCCTCCCTCCATCAAAAGCTCATTCACATAAAAGCAGTGTGAAGGTTCTCCAGAGCACTTTCATCACGCCAACAAAGAGGAACAAACAACCATTAAGAGCCCAGAAGTCTGTGCCATCATGAACAAGACTGATTGGACTTTTAGAGCGGACGCACACACACACACACACACACACACACACAGAGACCTCTGCACTAATTGATCAGATGAAGCCGTTGTCAATTAAAGTATGTGAGGCTCTGGATTCTCTCCAGGGTTTCAGTCTGAATGTTCTCTGGTTGATGTGTCAATATTTGAGCACTTGTTGTTGTTGAAGCCTCAGAGACGAGCAGCACTTTTGGTGAGCGAGCGGCTCTCTGCTGACATGACGGCTGAACAGATTCCACCGGCAGCCCAGGAAAATATCACTCAGGGTTTATTGTTCACTCGAGTGTGTTATTTACTTTTCAATTAGGCCTAATTCATGTGGAGATGGAGCTTTTATATCACCGTCAGCCGATCGTCTAAATGAGCGGCACATTTTCTGCCTCACCAGCTTGAGCCATAAAATAATGACTTATCTAAACATGTGCACAGAATAAGATCATAAAGACTTCGTCTCCAGATGTCACAGAAGGGTTGTGTGAGGATAGAGCACTTTACACAACACAACTGCTTTACAAGTGACCTATACATTCATATTGTGCGTGCGTGCGTGATGAGGTCAGCAGGAGAAGGTTTTTGATCCGACAGATATTACTCGGCACATTTATTGCTCTGATATGGGCTCATTATTAACTTTTGTCTCAGACATCGCACTTAAAATAATCCAGCAAGAATCTTTCAATTCGGTCATCATTTATTCTCCTCTTATGGTTGTAAACCTGTGTGAGTCTTTCATCTGTGAACACATCAGAAGATATTTAGAGAAATGTCTCAGTGGTTTTGTGTTCATACAATGGAAGTCAATGGAGCTCTGGGTTATTTGATTATCAACGTTCTTCAGATTATCTTCTGTTGTGTTCTGAAGAAACATGACATTTCAATTCTCATTTTGGGGTAAATCTGACATTTGGTGGCAGTTATATCTACCAAATAAAATGAGATTAAAACCTGCCTGAAGTTATACAGATAAAACTCGTCAGGTTTGTTTAGCTTGGACATGTTGAGGGTTTTTTCGAGTCAGGATTTGTGAAGCATTTCTCAATTCAGCTGAAATCAATAGTCATGGTGTTGATTTTGGAAACTCTCACTGTGAGGCTGTTGAACTCACACATGCACAGAAGCTCAGTCATTCATCTTTACAATCATTAACTTCATGATGAGCACAAACTTCAGGCTGTTTATCTTCTTTAAACACATCTACAGTTGCTGTAAAAGACGATTGTTTCGTTCAGGAAGTTTCATTGATTTGAATGACTAACAGATCATCTGCTTTATGGGGAGAATCTTTTGAATGAAATGAAAGATAAAGGACTAACTAACATTCATGACTAACAACTGATCATGAGCCTGTTTCGACATGTTGATGTTTACATCATTTAACGTCTATTTTATATGTATGATATATGCAGGTTATAATGCAAAGCTGATATCCACAAAATATTGTTTATTGAATACAAATATTTACACTCGTGTTTTCTACAGCACACACGCACACTACTACATACACATTCACCGGCACAATTCAGACATTTGTATGAGAATCTTCTACATGCGTTCATTTATTTCCTACAGTCCTCGTCCAATGTACAGTATTCTACAGTATTTACAGCGCTAGAGATGAACACGTGATTATGGTTTTATTGTGAATTCGGTGTCTTCTTCGATATCCAGCTCAGAATCATCGGACACGTCTGAGTCGAGTTCACTGCGCTTGCGCGTCACGTCTGGACTCGATCTGTCGGAGTTTCTCTCTGCTCCTCGGTCCTCCACATCTCTCTTACCGCTCGACGGGTTCTCCTGTTTCAACAACACAATCAAAAGATTCGCGTTAAATGTTTGTTTTTAACTACTTCCGTTCATTAGCCGAACGAATTGACTAATGACTTCATTTATTTTAGTTTTCGTTAAATTTTATCATTTCGTTTGTTTTTATAAATAGATTTTATTGGAATATACGAGATGTGCTTGGAACATTAAAGGTCATTGAATTCAATGTTATTTCTGTACATAGAAATGGCGTCTTTATTTCAAAAATATATCTAATATAATTCATGTTCATTGTAAATATTATACATGGATAATATTGTATATATTGCATTGAATACGAATAATATTGTTAGTAACGTATGTAGCCATTTTATTTACGTCAAGGTTTATTGGGACTACATTCATTTATTTCGTTTTATCAATTAAATATTTGTATATATATTTTCACATATTAAACTTCTACAATTTTTCATGATATATGTATTTATTTTTCTGTTAAGGTTGAGTGAAGATGAGAAGGTCTCACCTGCTTGAGTCTCCTCCATTTCGCCCGGCGGTTCTGAAACCAGGTTTTCACCTGCGGACCGATCAAATAGCACATCGAGTTAAACATCAAAATAAACGAAACATCGGATGTTCTTGAGCAATACACATATTTAATGTCAATGATGATGATGATTATTATTGTTCTTATGAATAAATCCACGGAGACTCGCCTGTCTCTCGCTGAGTTGCAGGATTTTTGCGAGTCTTTTTCTCTCCGGCGGTGACAGATACTTCTGTGTCTCAAACTTCTTCTCCAGCTCAATGGTTTGATCATTCGAGAATCGAACCTGACCACCTTTGCGCTTATGCAGAGGACGCTGAATAAACGGCGTCCACATCAGAGGTTTACCTGAACAACACAACATTTAACAACAACATCATGTATATTGTACATATTGATAATGAAACAATAATCCTTTGGTGCAGGGTGACATTTTGTTCGTGGTATTTTGTGATTTAGATTGATGGTAAATGTGTTTTTTTTATTTGTGTGTGTCTGTCAGCATTCACATCCGCTGAAAGTTTGACTTTATGAGCAGAAGGACTATGGCAAAATTTCCGTCAATGTGTTTCCTGTTGGTTAATCTGGTGAATGGGTCGAACATCCGTCCAATCCACTCACAAAACACATAGGAAACTGCGATTTATCCTATTGAAACTCATCAAACACGAGAACACATTCTTCTGATCTGCTGTTATATAGCCAGCACATATTAAATGTAGCTTAATTCTAAATAAAACGATTATTTCTCTAATAATAATAAAAATGCTGCGTTATTTTTACGCCATGCTGGGGAAAAGGGGTTTGATTATTAACCTATAGATATCATTCTGGTTTACCATCTGTTATAAGAAAACAACCGTTTTGAGAGGAGGTGTTCTGTGCTGAATGATCAAACCATCGAAGCATGTTGTAATATTTGCGGTTAAGGGTGCACGAGGTGTTTCGTGTCGTTTCTGGGTTTCTGAAACGAAGAATGTTGAAAAAAAACGGACCCCGGCTATCAGAAGTCGAGTGTTTCCTGAATATGTGTGTATTGAGGATGTGGATAAAATAATCAGCAGTGTGCACGAGTCCTGCTCCAGGAAAACATCTCACAGCTTCTGAAAGCACATTTACTCCTATCGAGAGCTCAAGATTTCCGGAATGAACGGAAAGGGTCAGGGCTTGCTGAGCACAGGCAGTTTGAACCTCAGACCGACACTGATGTTAACACAACATGTGAAACAACATGTTTAACCCTCACCGGAGCCCCACGGCACGTTAAACACCCTTCCTCTCCTCGAAGCAGCACACACACACACACACACCATTTCTCAATTGATTGCTCGTTTTAATATGTAGTATATATATCAGAGCCACAGTAATGCGCTTTGAACTGAAGTTTCGAAACACAGAAGCGCTTCCTCTTCAGGTCAGTCTGGTTGATATTATTAACCACACGAGCTGTTGGTAAACACACCCCATATAGCCCTGCTTTCTTGTGACGAATCATTTTTTGGTCAGTTTCACCACATGAACGGAAAAGTTATCATTATCACAACAACCTTCCTATTTTTGTATTTCATTTGTGTCTTGGTTAATCGGTTTTTTGTCTGTGGCGCGTGCCCGCGTTCTGATTCTCCCTTCGTGAACATTCGTTAAAAGTAAAGTTTAGAGATGTCAAGAATAAAGAGAGGTCTCACCCAACGGGTCGTGCCGGATCAGCGCGTGCGTAAAGTCGCCCACGGAGCGCTGGAACGGGTAGATGGACGCGTACGTAGCCGTGAGCGCGTGCTGGGACAAAACCGGGTGGATCGGCGTGGGCTCGTAGATCGGGGTCCGATAGGAGGGAATCAGACTCGTGAAAGAAGAGTTCGGAGACGGTAGGGTCGGCACCACCGGGCTGGACGTGGGCCCGTTTCTGCCCAGAATGTCCTCGATGTAGAAGGGCGTCGGGTGAACCGGCGGCACGGGCGTCGGTGCGTAAAGAGGCGCGTTGGCGTGATGGAACTGCATGTCGGAGGGTGAAGATGAACTTTTGCTCGATAATAAAGTGATGTCAGTGCTCATGAAGTGTCCCCGCCGGTGCTTCTGCTTCCATGTAGTTTGTCAGGTTGCGCGATGAGCTTGTCGGTGAGGGAGGTTATGTCCTGTGAGGGAGGGGAATAACGGGTCAAACTTCCTGCAGGTACACGAGCTAGCTCTGATTGGTTCTCTGAGAAGAATAAAATGAAGATGATGAAGAAATCTGGAGAAACGCAGGATGCACCTGGATTTCCACGCAGGCCGCATGCTGTAGGCTATACTATGAATATTACTGATATATATATGTGTATAATAAATATCAATGTCACGAGCGCATTGTCATTCACATTCGTATCAACACAAATAATGATAAATGAAGACGTTTTCTTTATTATTGTGTTCTGTTTATTATTTTTATGTACACATCGGTTGTGCTACTTCATCACTGGATTTGTGGGCCTGCGCATTAACTCAACAACAACAATAACAAGTTTCCACCGTATTTCTGATATCATTATTTCTGTGTTAATATTTTCCATTGTTATATTGAATTAATTCAACAGAAATAAACATACATTTTAATATCTCATTATTCTATTGATTGAATTTGTAGTTGAATATTATTGTTTTATTTGCTTTTGCGTATATGCACTCCATTTAACCTGGGAAGTGTCTATATTTGATCCAAGATTTTTTTAACCGCAAAACATCCGTAATTTATTTCATTTCTATTTATCCAAAAAATATTTTATTTGATAAACCAGACAATGTCTTATGTCGTCGTTAATCATCAATACATATCGTTGTAGCGATACTGGGAAATTAAGATATTTGTTATTTTATTACGTCATTCATCAGTGAAGTCGGTGTGTTGGTGTTTATTTCATTTAATGAAGTTTAAATGAGTTGAATGAAACATTACACAGACTCATAATATGAGTTAATTTCGAGCCGATGAACTGATCTACTCATGCTTCACACACACACACACGCACGCACGCACGCACGCACACACTGAAGTGCCTTGTAGATCTTTCACAGATCATTTTAAAACTAATATCGCTTTGTATTTATCAGAGGAGGCCATGAAACCATTTCATACATGAAAGACTGATCTGAGATCGGCTAATATTTGAGCTTTGACAATCATTGCTGTTAATTGATCCGCTGTCAGTGTTGGCGCCGCACATCCAGCGCGCGCAGCCGAGGCCGATCACATTGAACAAATGACATCATATGACATTAAAGAGCCGCTGAAAGACCTTACAAATACATCATCGTGGACTACAAACTCACTATACATTTGATGAACAAAAACAGTCATCTATAATGTTAATACATTCGCCTATAAAACGCATTTTACTCGTGTTTAAAAACAATCAGTAGCAGTTTACTTAAGTGTAAGGTAATGTTCATGCATAATGTCGTAATTTGATACTCAGTGCTTTGATAAGAAACTATAATCAATAAGAAACGACTGATAACTCTTATCTGAGTCGTTAGGAGCTATTGATCACGGGCAGGTTTCAATTAGCAGCTGATAAAACATTCAAATACACAATTCACTTCCAATAAGGAAAGACTAACTGAAAAAGCACTGATCACTCAAACCAATAGGAAACATCAATGCAAAAGAAGAGATAGTGTAGTGACACAAATCTGAGGTTTTTCCTCATGTTGGAGTTTCACCTACAGATCTGTATTGTTTCTCCGTTTATTATCAGTGAGAAAAATACAATCAGTTAAGTACATTTAATCATTCAGATATGTGCCATCCACACACACTCTCAGACCACAATCTGTGCAAAGGCCCATCACACACACACACACACACACCACAGATTGAGACCATCGCAACAGTGTTAGTATGGAGGGATTATTGGGTCAGATTGTAAACTGAAAATATAAAACTAAAAGTCTTAAACCAAAACTAAAAGTCTAAATTTAAATGAATTTGGTATTTAGGATTGGGCATTTTGTATTTAGGATTGGGCATTTTGTATTTAGGATTGGGCATTTAATCATTTAGCCATTTAGGATAGAGGATTTGGGGATTTAGGATTGGGAATTTGAGGATTGAGGATTGAGGATTGGCCATTTAATCATTTAGGCATTTAGGTTTGAGGATTTAGGATTGGGCATTTGAGGATTGAGGAGTGTATGCAAATTAGGAGGCGTGGCCCGAATACTGGAGGCTGGGTTTGAAATGGCTTTTGCGCAGAGGCACTTTATGGACGCTAGAGGGAGCTCCCAGTGCTAAGGAGCACAGTGTAATGTAACCAAACAGAGCGAGTGAGTGGCTGGAGCGAGGACTGTGTGATAGCTTCCATTTAATGACAGCGTTTTATGGACGCTGTGGACATGTGTGGCCTCAAACACAGAGTCACCAGTGAAACGAGTGCTATCGGTCTGACGACGAGAAAGCAGCAGGTAAGATGCTAACATTAGCTACTAGTTATGTTAGCTGATATTGCTAACATGCTTTAGTAGGGTATTATTATATTGGGACACGCTGTTTTGTTTTTTAAACTGCGGTTAACCCCTCAGACAGTAGTAGATACACTCCTTTCACATTGCCAGTAGATGTGCTTGTTGCTATATAGCGTATATATATATCATACAGATTGTGAGGGAAAAGAAATTAGGCTTGTTCGACTTGAACCGGCACTGCACACTGCAAGACCGATCGGTTTATGACATCGAAGCACCGCGAGAGCGATTCAAAAGCATAAGGATCGTGTCAGCGTCTACTCTCTAATCGCTCTCGTGGTACTTTGATGTCATATATATATATATACATATATAATTGTGTGTGTTAACTGCCGTCCAAGTGTGCTGATCTGCATCCTTTGTATTTCGTGCGGTTGTTACAATATTATCTTGTAACCATCACAGCAGTTCAGTGTTGTGCCACTCACCTGAAGGAACTAGAGGGGACTGTTGAACCGTTAAGGCCATGTTTCAGTAACTTATCTTAATACAATATACAACCCACCCACTGACTTGTCATCCTTCTTGCAGATAGAGATGTTTCACCTGGACATGGAGGACCACTTTGTGTCACAGCCAAAGCTATGGCTCATTCTGCAAAAACTGGATCAATAGACACCCCTGGACTCAAGACTTTTTCACTCACTAAGACACAAAGTCACTTAATTCTCAATATTGTAGTTTATTTTCTCCTAGTTTTTTATTATATGACCTATAATTACATGGTTTTATTTTGTTTGTTATATCTTTAAATTACTTTTCTGTTCTTCCTGTAATTGTTGTTGTGGTGCCCCATAGAAAATGAATAAATTCTTTATAATCTTATCTTGACTAGAAACTAACACTTTATCTTTTTTTGGTATAATACAAGTCGTGTAGTAAAGCAATATACAGGCATGTTACAGTAAATGAATCTCAATTAAGGACTTCCATTTTTATTAATAATGGTCTGTGTCCTTATATGCATTTTGTCAGGAAAGGACTACGAGGAGAAGGGTCATTTGTAAGTTACTTCCGGTCTGTTAGGGGGGTTGAATTACTGTAGTTGTAGTTGTGCTGTATCTTGAACATGCCCTGGTTCTCCTTACAATAATCTTGACAATACATCCACAGTTTCACAATAAATTCGAACACCAGTGTCACGTTGCTCTGTGCTTGGTTGAGGTAGAAGGGCAAAGTCTGCTTCAATAAGCTGCCTTGGAAGCTCAATCTCTGGAATCTCAAGATGAGTGTCCACCCCTGCTGCACTTGGTCCACTCCAGTCAGTCCCATATTCTTCACTGACCTGTTGATGAGCAAAATGGCTATTTAAAAAATTAAACAGTACAAATAAAAGCCAAGAATCAGAGTGTAAATGCAAGCTTATGAGTTGCAACAATGCATTCCAGTGACAACTTAAGAATCATTCAACTACAGGAACATTCTCTAATGTAATATTTTTTCAACAGGGAAAACATTATTGTTGACATTGAAATATCTCTAATCTTGGTAACAGCGTAACCACAGCTAGTGTTGTGTTGAGGCAAAAAAAACATTTTAAAATTCAAATTTATAAAAAGAGATGTATTTATTCTTGCAAGAATAGGCCCAGTCGCCACACAGCAGTTACCCTGTGGAGTGAGTGGATGTGTAGCAGAGGTATTTGCAGGGGAGACATATTCCTGGCAGTTCGGATGCTGTGGTTGTTCCATCCCTGGACAAAGAAGTCTAGATGGGACTGTATACAAAACACGTAGCCTATTACATGATTTTAAATTTTAAGTAATATAACATGGCTTGCTTTGGTTGAATTCCAATGTAGAATGCGGCCTGTTAGACCGCTGCAAAGATAACTGACCGTTGCCAAGAAAAATAATAGCCTTGCTATGGACGCAGTTCTGTTTAGCTGAAGCAATAGAATAGTTTTTAAATCAATAAATTTATTTTTAAATCATTATTTTGTGTCAAAGTAATGATTTATTTGGTAGCCATGTAATAAGCTTACATAACATCGGCTCTATTAGCGCTCGCCATTGTGTGACTCGCACGCGGTTCCGATCCGATCATCATATTTAACTGTTACGTTAACTTGAATTTGACAGGAAAAATACACATTGCACTTAATATTTTTCTAACATTAACGTAACTTACCTTGAACAGCATGGTGGGCGTGTGTCGTGGTTGCGTTTAGACCGAACACTTGCGGTGTTGGTAAAATGGACAAGCTGTTGGTCGAGGAAGAAGCCTCTCCACCGTTACTGGAATCCTTTTCTTTGTCCAAAACGTCCAGCGCCCATCTCAACAAAGATGCTAGCTCTGGCTTTGCCATTGTTAATATGGCAGCCAACGTGGATCGCAGAGCACGACAACTTTAACTTTGAAGAGGACGCTCTGCCACTGTGCTCCTTAGCACTGGGAGCTCCCTCTAGCGTCCATAAAGTGCCTCTGCGCAAAAGCCATTTCAAACCCAGCCTCCAGTATTCGGGCCACGCCTCCTAATTTGCATACACTCCTCAATCCTCAAATGCCCAATCCTAAATCCTCAAACCTAAATGCCTAAATGATTAAATGGCCAATCCTCAATCCTCAAATTCCCAATCCTAAATTCCCAAATCCTCTATCCTAAATGGCTAAATGATTAAATGCCCAATCCTAAATACAAAATGCCCAATCCTAAATACCAAATGCCTTATCCTAAATACCAAATTCATTTAAATTTAGACTTTTAGTTTTGGTTTAAGACTTTTAGTTTTAGATTAAGACTTTTAGTTTTAGATTTTCAGTTTACAATCTGACCCAATAATCCCTCCATAGTTGTGTGCATGACCCTCCCAATACTAGATATGACTCTTCAAATACAGCGTGCTGCCTCCAGTCTTTCACATGAAATCATAAATACTCTTGACTTCAAAAATCAGTTTATACTGATACACATATACAGTATATAGTAGCATATACAATTAAATAGTTTCTTCAGTTTGCACGTTGCATTGAGTTTTTAAATGAAATCTGAATCCGGTGAACATGAAGAGTTTGGTTACAAAATGAGATAACTCTGTTATTAAAATCATCTTTTTTATTGTGCATTCCAATGAATATCAATCAAACTGCAGTTGATTTGTTTTGCCATAATAACACAAAAAATATAATAGAGAACATGATTTAAAACAAATGGAGTTATCTCATTTTGGAACAAACATCTTCATTTATTAGCCTCTAATGTGAATATATTCTTTAAATCCGGTTGTATAATAAACTCTTGTCATATTTTAATGTTGAATCACTAGGTGTCGTCAATGAAGCGAACACAATGCCATTAGAAGAAATATAAAAAATACATTAACATTTACATTGAATCATTTAGCAGAAGCTTTTATCCAAAGCGACTTACAGAGAGTTCAGGAGCAATAAGCGAATAAATAAAATGTCATTTTACTCAAATAAAAGGTTTGTGTTATCCATGACAGAAATACACTGATGAGTAAACTGAAATGTCAAGACATGTTTGAGCAATATGGTCAAATGAATGAGAATATATTCAACAGCTCAGACACTGTCAGATAATGTGCGTGTATGTGGCGCCATCACGTGGTTATATTTTGCACAACAAACTATGTCGTTTTTATAGTGTAACCACAACCAAAGTCATTCATGGCGGATTTTACAGGAATGTTTTAGTGTTGAACTCTTTGAGTATCAACATTTGTCTCTCATTTACAGGAGCTGTTTAAATATTTGCACTCACAGTTAAGCTTGTTGTCAATAAAATAATACAAATAAATAAAACAAACAGAAATAATAATAATACCTCTCTAACAAAAAATAGACATTAGCGCATTTAAATCGCGAGATTTCCTTAGTTTCATATTTATTGGTGTCACCGGTAATTGTGTCCCTGTGACAACAGGCGAGCTCGAGCTCTTCTGTGTCGTGTTTCACTATTAAGTGTCCGACTCCGCCCCCTGATTCTGGCCTCTGGTTGGTGCGCATCAGTTCCGCCCCCGGTCGCCATGTATCGCTCAGCACGAAACCTGCATCGCTTCAGCGCGAGTCTGTCGAACCTCCGGACCGCCCAGAGATCCGTCACCGTCCGGAACATCAGCCCGGCGTCAGGCGTTCTGCTCAACCAGCTCAGGATGGTAAAAATCTTCTGTTTACTGCCGCGTTTAGTGACATGTGAACGGCACCGACGGGCCGACGGGTGACCTTCATGTTTAAAGCTCTCAGATGTTTGACATGTTCTGTAAAACAGTCGCTTCAACACAATCGCTGTAAACACGTAACAGTGTGACTGAAAAACATTCGCGTTTGTAGTTTCTGTCTCTTTAAGAACACAAGGGTTATTTGACTCATAATAATGTGATCGTTTTGTGTGTTTTCAGGCGAGTTCAGACTCGTACAGGATTGAGAGAGACACTTTCGGTGAGCTCAGAGTTCCTTCTGATAAATATTATGGAGCTCAAACTGTCAGATCAACAATGAACTTTAAGATCGGAGGAGCAACGGAGAGAATGCCAGTGAGCACGCACGCTCGCACACACCACACACACACACCACACACACACCACACACACACCACACACACACCACACACACACACACACACACACACCACACACACACACACACACACACCACACACACCACACCACACACACACACCACACACACCACACACACACACACACACACACACACACACACACCACCCCCACACACACACACACACACCATAGGCGTAATGACTTTTATACTGTACAAACGATATATTATCCCCAACCCCTGATCCTAAAGATCATAGAAAACCTTTAGCATTTGTAGAGTTTTAAAAAGAATGTTCTTTACGATTTATATACTTTTTTGCTCATGAGGACCTTAATCTAAGTCCTCACAGTGACACAGGTCCCCATTAGTAGGTGTGCATTCAGGTTTAGGTCCCCGCTGGGATATACAAACAGTGCCACACACGACACAGATAAAGATTTTGTTGTTACGTTATGATTTCCTCTACCTGTAGATTCAGGTGATTAAAGCCTTTGGGATTCTGAAGAAAGCCGCAGCAGATGTGAACAAAGATTACGGTTTGGACCCAAAGATTGCAGATGCCATCATGACAGCTGCTGATGAGGTCATTTCACATTTATTTAACAACGTTGTTGTCCGTAGAGCATTTAGTCAAACATAAGAACTGTCTGTTGTATGTATGTTTTTTATGACTGGATAATTGTCATGTGTAACTCCTGTGTCTCTCTGATGTGTGTTTGGTTTGCAGGTGGCTGCTGGGAAGCTGGACGATCATTTTCCACTGGTGGTTTGGCAAACAGGATCTGGAACTCAGACCAACATGAACGTCAATGAGGTGATCAGCAACAGAGCCATTGAGATACTTGGAGGAAAACTGGGCAGCAAAGACCCTGTTCACCCGAATGACCACGTCAACAAGAGCCAGGTCACACACACACACACACACACTCTCATCTGGTGTATTATCTCCTTAGGCGTAGTGTTTTTAATAGGTACAATCTAAAGATAGAAAACTTTTAGAATTTTTCTATTTAAAAAAAAATCTTTCTGTACAATTTAAAGATTTTTTGCCCCGTAGGACCAAAATTTTGGTCCCCACAGTGACACGAGTCCCCATGAGTTGGTGTGTATTTAGGTTTAGGTCCCCACCGAGATATAAGTCAAGACCACACACACACACACACACATCTTAAAGCATATCAACATTGTTTTAAGTATATGTATAATCACGATACAAACAGTAACATCTATACCTATGCTCTTGATTCATATATTGCATCAT
Organism: Barbatula barbatula; assembly: GCF_947034865.1. Lineage (NCBI taxonomy): Eukaryota > Metazoa > Chordata > Actinopteri > Cypriniformes > Nemacheilidae > Barbatula > Barbatula barbatula. The sequence goes on along the minus strand of NC_136779.1, from coordinate 222,719 downwards.
ACCACCCACCAACCTGTATACCTATTTAAAGTTTATCCGTCAGATTCGTCTGAAAGCGCCTGAAGCATTATGGGTAATTTTCTGCTGTGTGTCCGTTGTTTGTTTTAGAGCTCCAATGATACGTTTCCCACTGCCATGCACATCGCTGCAGCTACTGAAGTTCATGAGGTTCTTCTGCCGGGTCTTCAGAAGCTGCATGACGCGCTCGCTGCTAAAGCCCAAGAGTTTAAAGACATCATCAAGATCGGTCGCACACACACGCAGGACGCTGTGCCACTCTCTCTGGGACAGGTGCATCAAAATAATTTTCATGACATGCTTGAGAAAATCAAGTTTTATTAGAAGATGTGAGAGAAAACTGGTCATCTCTGAACTGACAGTCACAGGTTAAAGTCTCACTTGATGAAAATGAATTGACTTTCTCTGGTGTGTAAACAGGAGTTCGGAGGTTATGTTCAGCAGGTGAAGTACAGTATCGTGCGGGTAAAGGCTGCTATGCCCCACGTGTATGAGCTGGCTGCGGGTGGTACTGCGGTGGGCACCGGTCTCAACACACGCATTGGGTTTGCTGAGAAAGTGGCAGATAAAGTCTCCACACTGACAGGTGTCTCACACACACACACACACACACACGTGAATCACATTAACATGTGTACCAAGCTGCTCACTTCTGCTCTCCTGTGGTCATTTTAAGGTCTGCCGTTCGTGACTGCAGCCAATAAGTTCGAGGCTCTGGCGGCTCATGATGCTCTGGTGGAGCTGAGCGGCTCTCTCAACACCATTGCTGTGAGTTTGATGAAGATAACCAATGACATCCGCTTCCTGGGCTCTGGACCTCGCTCGGGTCTCGGTGAGCTGATCCTGCCTGAGAACGAACCCGGATCCAGTATAATGCCGGGTGAGTGCTCAGAGACCGAGCTTTTTGCATTGTGTCATTTAATGACGATGTTCTGTATGTGTATTGAAGTAGATCAGTCTGTCTGTGGTCTTCACCTTTGACCTTTGCCTCTCTATTTCTGTACGTGCTGATCTTCTGAGCACTTTAAAATGTCACACACGTCCTGGTGTTGATGTGATGAAATGAACACTGGTGTGTGCAGGTAAAGTGAACCCCACTCAGTGTGAGGCCATGACTATGGTTGCTGCTCAGGTGATGGGAAATCATGTGGCCGTTACTGTCGGAGGAAGCAATGGACACTTTGAACTCAACGTGTTCAAACCTATGATAGTGAGTCCTTCACGCTGCTGTATCTGGTCACATGACACGCTTGTATTTATATGATTCTGATCAGGGGGATTGCTCTGATCTTATTCACAGAACTGACTGTTTTTGAAGTGTAAATCAGAGACAATATAAAATGTCTTTACACGTGAGATGAGGAAAAAAAGAAAGTTGCAGGAAACGGATGAAAAGTGTTTATGATCAGAGAAAATATTGTGAAATATTGATTTAATTTTCATATTTCTAATGTGTACAGACAAACATATACAGGTGTTAAATGTTTGTAGGTATGTGAACAGTATTTGTGTCTTTCTCTCCGTCAGATTAAAAATGTGCTGAATTCTGCCAGACTGTTGGGCGACGCTTGCGTTTCATTCACTAATAACTGTGTTGTTGGAATCGAAGCCAATACAGAAAGAATCAACAAACTCATGAATGAATCCCTGATGCTGGTCACCGCTCTCAACCCGCATATAGGTAACAGACGGCAGAGGGCGCATGCGTGAGGACTGTGTGTGTGTGTGTGTATTAATTGATGACTTTTCATTAATCAGTATCTAAGAGCAGCATCTATATGCTATATGTCTTATATTTTAAGCATTCCAAATGCTACGTGTTATGCATTACAAAGTTAGGAAACATGAATGTAAACTATACTGGAAGACGCATTGATCATAATGCCTGCGTAGACTTCAGTGAAATTCTGAGCTTGTGTGTGTCGACAAACAACTCAAGTTCTTATCAGCTCCATCCTGCGCATTTACATTAAATGTGATTACTAGTGGATAATTTTACACGCTTCCATGTCCAAGTGTCTCATAGCAGACCTGTTGTTGTGCAGTTTGTGTTCATGTGTGCCAAGACATTTTAGAAATCTTGACCGGATAATGTTTTACGGCCATGTCAATAATAAAGAGTCTGTACACTATGTGTGCTTACCCTATCTACACACTTTAGGGTGATATTAAATGACTAGATTGCCTGCTCTATGCAACTTCGTAAACCTTCGTTAAAAACGTTTTTCTTTTTTCTTGTTGTTTCATACAGTTAAAGGATATAGTGACCACATGCTGTCAAATCAAAATAAGATAGATAGATAGATAGATAGATAGATAGATAGATAGATAGATAGATAGATAGATAGATAGATAGATAGATAGATAGATAGATAGATAGATAGATAGATAGATAGATAGATCGATCACATGATTCACTTCAGGTCACATGATTCTGATTGTGTTATTTTCTTCTCAGGTTATGATAAAGCTGCCACTATAGCAAAGACGGCACATAAAGAGGGTTCAACGCTAAAGGCTACAGCTATTAAACTGGGTTTTCTGACAGCGGAACAGTTTGACCAGTGGGTTCGACCTCAAGACATGCTGGGACCTAAATAAACTAACCACACGACAACAGAGCGCTCAAAGTTACACTCATTCTGCCTATGGACAATAAAACACAGATTCTTTCCTGGTGTCTGATCCAGATTCACTCAGTGTCTGATGAAAGCACGCCGATGTTCATCTGTAAAGTGTGTTTGATGTAGGGCTGTCTACATCATTATTAAATAATGGTCTCATCGCGATGGTTATAGATCACATCTCTATAGAAGACACAAGGGGGAGCTGTATATTGCATGTATATATTGTAACTAAAGTATGTTAAAAGTGGTCAAATGTACCACCACAACACCATCACTTAAAAAGAACCTTTAAAGCATATACCGTCAAAATAATCTGCAGTACAATTGAATATTATTATTATTATTAGCTAATCTCAGTGTGAAAACCAGCCTACCAAAATTTCATTAACAGAAGGAATATTTTATTGTGGCCTTGAAAGTGAGAAAAAAACCAGACTAGAAGCTTTTCTATGTCTGATAGCATTTTAATGGTGACTTCAATTCACACCTGATCAATTTACTCAATTTACAAGTATTTTTGGCGGTTGTATTATTGACACGTAAAAGCCGACACCTTGATGGTGACGCTCCTTTTTCCCAATGTTAAACACAATCTGACCCAATTACAACATCTGATATATTCACATACATCCATAAGCCTGTGTGATTGAAACTCAATTCAGTTGAAGGTTGTGTTAATACTTCAATATATCGCCTAGAGAAAGTGAAGCCTGTTTCCACGTTGACTTTAGTTTTCATCGTTTTTAATGGGGACTGTCATCATTTCATTTGTTTATACATTCAAATAAGATTTTTCAATCAGTTAAATGTGATTAGTGCTTCAATAGTTTTTTTTCCACGTTACAGCACTCAGAATGATTTTTTTTATTGTGCTGGGGGTTATTAACAAAATGCAAAACATCATAATACTTCTAGAAACAAATTCATGTGCCTTCATTCATTTCGTTTAGCTGAAAAGTCTTGTTTTTGATGTCTCTAACATCTCAACATAATGCATCTGTAGTCAGGTGGATAACTTCAGTCCATAAAGTGTGTGTGTGTGTGTGTGTGTCAGAGGTGTGTGTGTGTGTGTCAGAGGTGTGTGTGTGTGTGTCAGAGGTGTGTGTGTGTGTGTGTCAGAGGTGTGTGTGTGTCAGAGGTGTGTGTATCGGAGGTGTGTGTGTGTGTGTCAGAGGTGTGTGTGTGTGTGTGTGTGTGTGTGTGTGTGTGTCAGAGGTGTGTGTGTGTCAGAGGTGTGTGTGTGTGTCAGAGGTGTGTGTGTGTGTGTGTCAGAGGTGTGTGTGTGTCAGAGGTGTGTGTGTGTGTGTCAGAGGTGTGTGTGTGTGTGTCAGAGGTGTGTGTGGTGACAAAGGAAAGGTCACCAGCTGATGTTTCTCAAGTCAGTGTGTGGCATTTCTCCGGCTCTGTTGTTTTGTGAGGTGGATGTGCGGTGTGAGTTCATCTCCTCTGTGTTAAGTCATATTGATTCATACTGGAGACCAGCGTGAGGTCAAAGTGCCATATGGTTCACGACAGGAGAAGCGTTCAGTAGAGATGACATGTGACGGATGTGTGTGGTTACCTAGAGACACCGGTGTGACATGTGGGCTCCAGCTCTCTGTTTGTTCATGATTGTTTGCGCTTTTATTTGTGTCTGTGAGCAAATGACCTTCTCGATCAGATTATCAAACACACTAGCCCTCGCTCTAAAACTTGAGTGACAGGCTTTATGTGAAGAGATAGCTCATCCAAAATGAGAATTCTTTCATGGTTCACTTGACCTTGTATGACTTTCTTCATCAGAACCCAACAGAAGATATTGTGAAGAACGTTGATCATCAAACAACACTGAACTCCATTGACTTCCATTATATGAACACAAATCCACTGAGACATTTCTCACAATATCATCTTGTCACGTACAGATTCTCAATCGCATTGGAGTGAATGAATAAATGATAACAGATTTCAGATAGTTTCAGTTGTCATACAGCTGGAATCCCTCTGATGGTAATGGAAATTCACTTTGTACACAATGTTTGTGTGTCTTCAGAAGCCCGCTCCAGCCAGTGAGATTCTAACACACAGATGCTGTGAGGTCTGTAAGTAAAGTTGAGCTCTTTATTTGATGTATTTTCCATCTTGCTTGAGATGAATGAACACCTATAGACAGGCTTTTAACGTTTATTTATAGAACATTATGGATGTAGCTACATCCTCTCGCTCAGGCCATTAAGAGCAGTTGATGCTGTTTGTTGTTGACAGATGATGACGTCTTGAGTACACGTGTACTGTAAGTATGTAAAGCTTTATTGAACACTTCCATCTGCCCTTCATTGTAATTCTGTCGTGTATAGAAGACATCGGCAAAATGAGCAGTTATGTTCAAATATGATATCAGATGAGCATCTTGTGTCCGTTCAGGTCTTCTGGTGGGAGAGAGTTACAGCATCTGTTCAATAACTTCTCATATCGATAAGGTTGCTGCTGTACATGTGTGCGGCGGAAGCATGTTTTCATGCGCGTGACCAGTAGTTTCAGACACATCACACACATACAGGCATTTATTTTCATGTCATAACAGGTGTTTAATAATAAAGTGTATGGTAGGGAGGTCTTTATGATCGACATATGCCAATAAATTGGCCATTGTTATTTTTTACTTTTAACAGTCGAATAACAATCCCAGATGTATAAATATTGCCAGATTAATAATATTTGTTATCTGTCAACAAATGTAGCTCCTCCATGTTCCGTATTATTGCACTAAATACCCCGCGTGTGTCTTACACGTGTTTAGTTTGGATGAACTTGTCCTCTCTGTTACTTTACTTTTATATTTAAAGGGAAACTTCACCCAGTTGTGATGTATGAGCCTCCTCTAGTTGTTCCAGACATGATGTGTTCATGTTCAACACAAACACAGATGTTTAGGATGAATGTCAGTCTGAAGCATCACTATAAGGGTCCCAGAACTGATTGTTTCTTCTTTCCTCAGAATCTCTTGTGTTCAACACAAGCAGAACATTAATAACATGTGTTTGAATCCTAATATCTCTGTTTGTCAACAACTAGAGTCATTTTTGTATGCAGTTTCCCTTTAATCGTGTTTGTGTTAATGTCATTATTGTGTTTATTCACTATTTTAGACACGTTTTGTTTAACGTTAGATATGATGTGGTATCATCTATGGTTCCGTTACTTTGGAATGTTGTTGTTGTTGTTGTTTGGTCAATTGAAGTGTTGCCACTGACTAAACTAGAAACCTCGTTCATTCGAGGGGATGTAACGTGTATTTAATGTAAACATACGGATATATAGAACATTCGACATATAGTTTGTGTGTTTTAATGTGTAATGTGCTGAAATGTGGCAAACAGCGGCGCGTTTTTTAATGCTCGTGCGCGCGTGAGCATTAGCGCGCGTGTGATTGGCCGCGGATCGCTGCGCGTTCACGCTCCAGTTGTGAGAGTTGCGCGCCGCTGCTCGCCGGAGGATTATTTTCATACCGAGGGGCAAATACTCATTTATGCCAATGAATTATCAGCCCTTCACCTCGACCCCCAGCTGACCAACTGCCCTCCGCGAGAGAGCGGGCACAGAGGAGCGACGCGCGCGAGATTGTGTGAGGTAAATGTGCGTGCGTGTTTTATTCGACGCCTGAAATCACTAAAACACGTTCATTCATCACGAAACGTGCATCTCGAGACCTTTCGTGTTGCGTGCTTACTGTGATGTGATGGTTCAGTGTCAGTGTGTGATGGTTCAGTATCAGTGTGTGATGTGATGTGATGGTTCACTGTCAGTGTGTGATGTGATGGTTCAGTGTCAGTGTGTGATGTGATGGTTCAGTATCAGTGTGTGATGTGATGGTTTAGTGTCAGTGTGTGATGTGATGGTTCAGTGTCAGTGTGTGATGTGATGGTTCAGTGTCAGTGTGTGATGGTTCAGTATCAGTGTGTGATGTGATGTGATGGTTCACTGTCAGTGTGTGATGTGATGGTTCAGTGTCAGTGTGTGATGGTTCAGTATCAGTGTGTGATGTGATGGTTCACTGTCAGTGTGTGATGTGATGGTTCAGTGTCAGTGTGTGATGGTTCAGTATCAGTGTGTGATGTGATGTGATGGTTCAGTGTCAGTGTGTGATGTGATGGTTCAGTGTCAGTGTGTGATGTGATGGTTTAGTGTCAGTGTGTGATGTGATGGTTCAGTGTCAGTGTGTGATGTGATGGTTCAGTGTCAGTGTGTGATGGTTCAGTGTCAGTGTGTGATGTGATGGTTCAGTATCAGTGTGTGATGTGATGTGATGGTTCAGTGTCAGTGTGTGATGTGATGTGATGGTTCAGTGTCAGTGTGTGTTGTGATGTGATGGTTCAGTATCAGTGTGTGATGTGATGTGATGGTTCAGTGTCAGTGTGTGATGTGATGGTTCAGTATCAGTGTGTGATGTGATGGTTTAGTGTCAGTGTCAGTGTGTGATGTGATGGTTCAGTGTCAGTGTGTGATGTGATGGTTCAGTGTCAGTGTGTGTTGTGTTGTGATGGTTCAGTGTCAGTGTGTGATGTGATGGTTCAGTATCAGTGTGTGATGTGATGGTTTAGTGTCAGTGTCAGTGTGTGATGTGATGGTTCAGTGTCAGTGTGTGATGTGATGGTTCAGTGTCAGTGTGTGTTGTGTTGTGATGGTTCAGTGTCAGTGTGTGATGTGATGGTTCAGTGTCAGTGTGTGATGTGATGGTTTAGTGTCAGTGTGTGATGTGATGGTTCACTGTCAGTGTGTGATGTGATGGTTCAGTGTCAGTGTTTGATGGTTCACTGTCAGTGTGTGATGTGATGGTTCACTGTCAGTGTGTGATGTGATGGTTTAGTGTCAGTGTGTGATGTGATGGTTCACTGTCAGTGTGTGATGTGATGGTTCAGTGTCAGTGTGTGATGGTTCAGTGTCAGTGTGTGATGTGATGGTTCACTGTCAGTGTGTGATGTGATGGTTCAGTGTCAGTGTGTGATGTGATGGTTCAGTATCAGTGTGTGATGTGATGGTTCAGTGTCAGTGTGTGATGTGATGGTTCAGTGTCAGTGTGTGATGTGATGGTTCAGTGTCAGTGTGTGATGTGATGGTTCAGTGTCAGTGTGTGATGTGATGGTTTAGTGTCAGTGTGTGATGTGATGGTTCACTGTCAGTGTGTGATGTGATGGTTCAGTGTCAGTGTGTTGATGGTTCAGTGTCAGTGTGTGATGTGATGGTTCAGTGTCAGTGTGTGATGTGATGGTTCAGTGTCAGTGTGTGATGTGATGGTTCAGTGTCAGTGTGTGATGTGATGGTTCACTGTCAGTGTGTGATGTGATGGTTCAGTGTCAGTGTGTGATGGTTCAGTGTCAGTGTGTGATGTGATGGTTCACTGTCAGTGTGTGATGTGATGGTTCAGTGTCAGTGTGTGATGTGATGGTTCAGTATCAGTGTGTGATGTGATGGTTTAGTGTCAGTGTGTGATGTGATGGTTCAGTGTCAGTGTGTGATGTGATGGTTCAGTGTCAGTGTGTGATGTGATGGTTCAGTGTCAGTGTGTGATGTGATGGTTCACTGTCAGTGTGTGATGTGATGGTTCAGTGTCAGTGTGTGATGGTTCAGTATCAGTGTGTGATGTGATGTGATGGTTCAGTGTCAGTGTGTGATGTGATGGTTCAGTGTCAGTGTGTGATGTGATGGTTCAGTATCAGTGTGTGATGTGATGGTTTAGTGTCAGTGTCAGTGTGTGATGTGATGGTTCAGTGTCAGTGTGTGATGTGATGGTTCAGTGTCAGTGTGTGTTGTGTTGTGATGGTTCAGTGTCAGTGTGTGATGTGATGGTTCAGTATCAGTGTGTGATGTGATGGTTTAGTGTCAGTGTCAGTGTGTGATGTGATGGTTCAGTGTCAGTGTGTGATGTGATGGTTCAGTGTCAGTGTGTGTTGTGTTGTGATGGTTCAGTGTCAGTGTGTGATGTGATGGTTCAGTGTCAGTGTGTGATGTGATGGTTTAGTGTCAGTGTGTGATGTGATGGTTCACTGTCAGTGTGTGATGTGATGGTTCAGTGTCAGTGTTTGATGGTTCACTGTCAGTGTGTGATGTGATGGTTCACTGTCAGTGTGTGATGTGATGGTTTAGTGTCAGTGTGTGATGTGATGGTTCACTGTCAGTGTGTGATGTGATGGTTCAGTGTCAGTGTGTGATGGTTCAGTGTCAGTGTGTGATGTGATGGTTCACTGTCAGTGTGTGATGTGATGGTTCAGTGTCAGTGTGTGATGTGATGGTTCAGTATCAGTGTGTGATGTGATGGTTCAGTGTCAGTGTGTGATGTGATGGTTCAGTGTCAGTGTGTGATGTGATGGTTCAGTGTCAGTGTGTGATGTGATGGTTCAGTGTCAGTGTGTGATGTGATGGTTTAGTGTCAGTGTGTGATGTGATGGTTCACTGTCAGTGTGTGATGTGATGGTTCAGTGTCAGTGTGTTGATGGTTCAGTGTCAGTGTGTGATGTGATGGTTCAGTGTCAGTGTGTGATGTGATGGTTCAGTGTCAGTGTGTGATGTGATGGTTCAGTGTCAGTGTGTGATGTGATGGTTTAGTGTCAGTGTGTGATGTGATGGTTCACTGTCAGTGTGTGATGTGATGGTTCACTGTCAGTGTGTGATGTGATGGTTCAGTGTCAGTGTGTGATGTGATGGTTCAGTGTCAGTGTGTGATGTGATGGTTCAGTGTCAGTGTGTGATGTGATGGTTCACTGTCAGTGTGTGCTGTGATGGTTCACTGTCAGTGTGTGATGTGATGGTTCAGTGTCAGTGTGTGATGTGATGGTTCAGTGTCAGTGTGTGATGTGATGGTTCAGTGTCAGTGTGTGTTGTGTTGTGATGGTTCAGTGTCAGTGTGTGATGTGATGGTTCACTGTCAGTGTGTGCTGTGATGGTTCACTGTCAGTGTGTGATGTGATGGTTCAGTGTCAGTGTGTGATGTGATGGTTCAGTGTCAGTGTGTGATGTGATGGTTCAGTGTCAGTGTGTGATGTGATGGTTCACTGTCAGTGTGTGTTGTGATGGTTCAGTGTCAGTGTGTGCTGTGATGGATCAGTGTCAGTGTGTGATGGTTCAGTGTCAGTGTGTGATGGTTCAGTGTCAGTGTGTGATGGTTCAGTGTCAGTGTGTGATGTGATGGTTCACTGTCAGTGTGTGATGTGATGGTTCAGTGTCAGTGTGTGCTGTGATGGATCAGTGTCAGTGTGTGATGGTTCAGTGTCAGTGTGTGATGGTTCAGTGTCAGTGTGTGATGGATCAGTGTCAGTGTGTGATGGTTCAGTGTCAGTGTGTGATGGATCAGTGTCAGTGTGTGATGGTTCAGTGTCAGTGTGTGATGGATCAGTGTCAGTGTGTGATGGTTCAGTGTCAGTGTGTGTTGTGATGTGATGGTTCAGTGTCAGTGTGTGATGTGATGTGATGTGATGGTTCAGTGTCAGTGTGTGATGTGATGTGATGGTTCAGTGTCAGTGTGTGTTGTGATGTGATGGTTCAGTGTCAGTGTGTGATGTGATGTGATGGTTCAGTGTCAGTGTTGTGATGTGATGGTTCAGTGTCAGTGGTGTGATGTGATGGTTCAGTGTCAGTGTGTGTTGTGATGGTTCAGTGTCAGTGTGTGTTGTGATGTGATGGTTCAGTGTCAGTGTGTGTTGTGATGTGATGGTTCAGTGTCAGTGTCAGTGTGTGATGTGATGGTTCAGTGTCAGTGTCAGTGTGTGCTGTGATGGTTCAGTGTCAGTGTGTGATGGTTCAGTGTCAGTGTGTGATGTGATGGTTCACTGTCAGTGTGTGATGTGATGGTTCAGTGTCAGTGTGTGCTGTGATGGATCAGTGTCAGTGTGTGATGGTTCACTGTCAGTGTGTGATGTGATGGTTCAGTGTCAGTGTGTGCTGTGATGGTTCACTGTCAGTGTGTGATGTGATGGTTCACTGTCAGTGTGTGATGTGATGGTTCAGTGTCAGTGTGTGCTGTGATGGATCAGTGTCAGTGTGTGATGGTTCAGTGTCAGTGTGTGAGGGATCAGTGTCAGTGTGTGATGGTTCAGTGTCAGTGTGTGTTGTGATGTGATGGTTCAGTGTCAGTGTGTGATGTGATGTGATGGTTCAGTGTCAGTGTGTGATGTGATGTGATGGTTCAGTGTCAGTGTGTGTTGTGATGTGATGGTTCAGTGTCAGTGTGTGATGTGATGGTTCAGTGTCAGTGTTGTGATGTGATGGTTCAGTGTCAGTGGTGTGATGTGATGGTTCAGTGTCAGTGTGTGTTGTGATGGTTCAGTGTCAGTGTGTGTTGTGATGTGATGGTTCAGTGTCAGTGTGTGTTGTGATGTGATGGTTCAGTGTCAGTGTCAGTGTGTGATGTGATGGTTCAGTGTCAGTGTCAGTGTGTGTTGTGATGGTTCAGTGTCAGTGTGTGATGGTTCAGTGTCAGTGTGTGATGGTTCAGTGTCAGTGTGTGATGGTTCAGTGTCAGTGTGTGATGGTTTAGTGTCAGTGTGTGATGGTTTAGTGTCAGTGTGTGATGGTTTAGTGTCAGTGTGTGTTGTGATAGTTTAGTGTCAGTTTGTAGTGTCAGTTTGTTGTGATGGTATTTGTTGACGTGTTATTCACACTAATGACAGCTTTTATCTCTGTGTGTATGTGTGTGTTTGCAGCAGGTGTGTGTCCTGTGTGTTTATGGGATGGCGCAGACGAGCACATGCTCTCAGAGCAGTAATGGTGTGTCTGATGAGGCTCCTAACATGCTGGTTTACAGGAAGGTAAGTGTTGTAGTGTACTTCACTTCACATCATACTTCATGTGTTTGACACAAGCTGTAAATGAGACTCATCCAGTGCTGTCTGTTCCTCTGATTCATGAACGGGTTTGGCATGAAGTCACATCTGAGCAGCATCATGAGAGACAGAGAGAGAGATACAGAGAGAGAGAGAGAGACAGAGAGAGAGAGAGACAGAGAGAGAGAGAGAGACCGAGAGAGAGACCGAGAGAGAGACAGAGAGAGAGACCGAGAGAGAGACAGAGAGAGAGACAGACAGAGAGACAGAGAGAGACAGTGTGTTGTGATGGTTCAGTCACCTCTCTCTGAGGATGTCATGTAGATGGAAAAAAACAGCGGTCCAAGCACTGATACCTGAGGGACCCCTGTGATCATGTGGTGAGCATTGGACAGCGAGCCCCTCCATGACACCTTAAATTATCTGCCGTAGAGGTAGGATTGGAACTAGCGGAGAGGGGAGCCTGAGATTCCTAAGGATGACAGGGTTGCTAGCAGTATCTGGTGGTTGGCCGTGTCAAACACTGCAGATAGGTCTGGCAGAATCAGGACCGAGGATTTGGATTCTGCCTTGGCTAGCCGCAGTGCTATTGTGACCGAAAGCAGTGCAGTCTCAGTGGAGTGGTTTGTTTTGAATCAAAGTTTGCCACCATGATTGTTGGTGTTTTTTAAGTTGTCTGCTCTGACTTCAGTCCCATGCAGTATAGTTGTGAGAGGTCAAAGGTCAGGTGATGTTTGTGTGTGCTAGGGCTGGGTGATTTGTTTAAAACTATTTATCAATAATCAACTTTAAAATCACTGATATATCCGATAATATCGGGTGTGTTTGACCGGGAGGGAATTTGCTCCGGACCCGCAGTCACAGGTACACACAAACACATACATTTACGTTGAGTCATTAAGCAGATGCTTTTATCCAAAGCAACTTACAAAAAGTTCAGGGAGCAATAAGCGATATGTCATAAAAGAGCAATAGTACAATAGGTGCTCATACTAAAACAAACACACACAGGCGCAAAAACCAGTAGCAACCAGAGTAACAATCAATAATCTGAGGGGCCAGTACATGTAAATGAGGGGGCCTAGGTCCCCTCAGACCCCCTCATTTACATATACTGGCCCCTCAGATTATTGATTGTTACTCTGGTTGATTGACCAATCAGTGCTCCCCGCTGTTTTCAAAGTTATTGGTTTAATGTCACATGTTGTATGTAGCATCTTTGCACCAAGAGTTTAATTTATATGCTGCGTATAATTTACCACGGTGGTGCACAATATTCTTTACTTTTTTTTATAATCAAGAAAATGAGTAGACTGCTAAAGATAACTATTGCACTGTATATGACTTCTTGTAGTGTCGAAAGACTTTTTTGGTCAACAGAAACTTCTCTCACCTTCGAATACTCCTCCTGTAAAAAGGTAAGGTAATGGTTTGACTGGTAGCCGCTGAGCTACTGCGGTTCTATCCTGGTCCTCTATCCCTGTGACGACCTCTGCTGTTGGTCCTGGAAATTGATCCTGGCACTTGAGCTACCAATTACCAGTCAACTGGAAACACCTGTTCTCAGGCATTAGGCAGTGCTTAAAAGATCTAGCCGAGCCGGGAAAAGGAGGCTCTTCGGGTGTTGCCCTTTGCTTTTGTTTGGACTTTGCTTTTGTTTGGATTTTGCGTTTGGATTTAGATTTAACTTCTGTTTGGTTTATTGTCACTGACATTCCCCTTTTACATTACATTACATTACATTACACTACACTACATTACAAATACTGATATTGCTGACTCTGTGCTTTATCCGTTTCTACTTTATTATCCTTTGTTGATTCATTTATATTTAAATAAATAATTATTTAAGCGTATGCTTTGTTTTCGTGTGTCCCTTGTTTTTGTTGCCACCCTTGAGCCAAGGTTCACGTCCGTAACATCACGTCCCCCCGCTCTGCATATTTTGCATTGTAAAATCATCCTACCTGTTTGTTTGGCAATGTGGTTTAGATTATATAAAATTTTGCCCTGTGGTTGGAAAATCTGACATGGTAGGACAATTTTAACACTGGTACAGGGTTTGCTTTCTCTTGGTCTATCTGTGCAGCGAAGAGCAGAAAACAGCAGCTCATTCAACTGACCGAATAAGACAGTGTTTCCAAAATTCTGTCACTGTTACTGACTGCCTGGGCATATGAACATTAACGTTCACGTTAAAGCCTGCATCGCATGATAATGTTATGACGCCTAATTCCCATTCATTATTATCAATTATCATCTGGTATCTTTCTGTTGTAATTGACAATCGGGATATTTGCGAGACATCAGCGATATACAATAACATCATCACATCGCCCAGCCCTGGTGTGTACACTGGGATATACTGTAACTACATCATCAATGTTTGGCTTATAGCAGTAAGTGTATTTTAACTGTGAGCAGCGTGCAGATGAAGAAGTTTAACCAGAGGAAATCATTTATCGGCTATAATATATTAGCTACATTTTATTATCTGTCCAAACCGATAGCATTCAAAATGACCATTTAACGGCCTATACCGATATGAGCGATAATTTATGATGCATCCCTAATTAGCACAGATGCGGTCGTCCTGTACACATCGTACCTTACGTCCTCCAGTTGTCTGGTGACATCATTAGGATCTGCAGAATAGAGTAGCTGTTAAGAAGTGAATGATGTCACGTACAGCATGATTCTTTCTCTGAGCTGCTGTCAATCACAGCTGATTATGAGGATGTGGATAGTTTAAATGATGAATCAATATAGAACATCATCTCCAGAGACACAATCATTTCACACTTACTCATAGTTATATATTTATTTAGATGATGTATTGCACAGCAACAGTTTCAGACATCACTCAGAATTACATAACCTTCTATCGGTCATTATGAGACGTTTTACACTCAAGTATCAGTCGGTGTGTTCTGATGATTCAGTGTTAAAATCTTGAGCGTTAGTTTCACCTGTTTACTGCATACAGATTCATAACATTTGTTTTAATAGGAAATACAGTGAACTGGAATTCAGTGTTTGTTTGTGTCACAGAAGTCAACTGTGAATGGATTCATTCATTCAGGTGACATATGTGGAAAGATATTATCAGATTCATGATTCAGATGATTGTGAATAAAGATTCTGAATATCGCCGAAGGAAGAGAAAAGAGCAAAACCATTGAATTATGGATGGGCTGCAGGATGTTAAAGTGTGCGTGCGTGTGTGTGCTTTAGATAATATCAGCGATTGATGTGTCTGATGATTTTTTGATCATTTTGATCATTTATTGATAGTTTGACTGTATGAACCTGTTGTGTACAAACTGCTGAACTCTTTGTAAGCACTTCCTGTCCAACGTTCTCAGAAACGATGTACTGACAGTGTGTGTGAGGATATGACGGTGTATGATGATACAGGTTCATCTGATGGGCTACAGCTGTGACCCTCTTCTGAGCACTGATGACGTCATCTCACCACTCATGATTCACCTCTCAAGAGACAATCCGTCATCCAGATATCTCTCTTCTCTTGCTTTTCCCTTCAACAGTTTGAGGCTGTTTGTCGCAATGATCTCATCCTCTCGCCCGCTTCCCGCTGAGCAGCTTCATGTGAAATTCATCACGATTTCTATAATTAGAGTTCTTCAGTGGAGCTGGAACACATACTCTGTTTTCTCAAGATATGATGTTTAGTCAATAAAACTACCTGTTTGACTTCCATATATTTCTCAGTGAAGAAAGACGATTTTATAAGAACAACACTGATTGTGAAAAGACTTTAAGAATAAATCCAGGGAATCCAGTAAACATCAAAGCAGGGCTTTAGGATTAATCTTATTTCAATCGTGATAACGATTAATGCTTCCCACGGTTTTTTGAGCATAATCGTTGTGATATTATGTTTTAAAAGCAAGCACAAAACTCCCCATTAGGTCAGAAAATCATCACAAAGCTTGTATCTTTTAAACACCTAACAGTAAATAAAAAAAACACGAAATGTTTTCACTGCATTTCTACTATTTTAAGATTTTTTTTAAAAAAGAACAAGAAATTAAAAGAGGAGTAGCAAGGTTTCGTGTGTCTGTCTGTTCAGTGTGTGTGTGTGTGTCTGTCTGTCTGTCTGTCTGTCTGTCTGTCTGTCTGTTCAGTGACTGTGTCTGTCTGTCTGTCTGTCTGTCTGTTCAGTGACTGTGTGTGTGTGTGTCTGTCTGTCTGTCTGTCTGTCTGTCTGTTCAGTGACTGTGTGTTCTGTGTGTGTGTGTGTGTCTGTCTGTCTGTCTCTCTGTCTGTCTGTCTGTTCAGTGACTGTGTGTTCTGTGTGTGTGTGTGTGTCTGTCTGTCTGTCTCTCTGTCTGTCTGTCTGTTCAGTGACTGTGTGTTCTGTGTGTGTGTGTGTGTGTGTGTGTGTGTGTCTGTTCAGTGACTGTGTGTGTGTGTGTGTCTGTCTGTCTGTCTGTTCAGTGACTGTGTGTGTGTGTGTGTCTGTTCGGTGACTGTGTGTTCAGTGTGTGTGTGTCTGTGTGTGTGTGTGTGTCTGTTCAGTGACTGTGTGTGTGTGTGTGTGTCTGTCTGTCTGTCTGTTCAGTGACTGTGTCTGTCTGTCTGTCTGTCTGTCTGTCTGTCTGTCTGTCTGTTCAGTGACTGTGTGTTCAGTGTGTGTGTGTGTGTGTGTCTGTTCAGTGACTGTGTGTTCAGTGTGTGTGTGTGTGTGTGTGTGTGTGTGTGTGTGTCTGTTCAGTGACTGTGTGTGTGTGTGTGTGTGTGTCTGTCTGTCTGTCTGTTCAGTGACTGTGTCTGTCTGTCTGTCTGTCTGTTCAGTGACTGTGTGTTCAGTGTGTGTGTGTGTGTGTGTGTCTGTTCAGTGACTGTGTGTTCAGTGTGTGTGTGTGTCTGTTCAGTGACTGTGTGTGTGTGTGTGTGTGTGTGTGTGTCTGTCTGTCTGTCTGTTCAGTGACTGTGTCTGTCTGTCTGTCTGTCTGTCTGTTCAGTGACTGTGTGTTCAGTGTGTGTGTGTGTGTGTGTGTGTGTGTGTGTGTGTGTGTGTGTGTGTGTCTGTTCAGTGACTGTGTGTGTGTGTGTCTGTCTGTCTGTCTGTTCAGTGACTGTGTGTGTGTGTGTGTCTGTTCAGTGACTGTGTGTTCAGTGTGTGTGTGTGTGTGTGTGTGTGTGTGTGTGTGTGTGTGTGTGTGTCTGTTCAGTGACTGTGTGTGTGTGTGTGTGTGTGTGTGTCTGTGTCTGTCTGTCTGTTCAGTGACTGTGTCTGTCTGTCTGTCTGTCTGTCTGTCTGTTCAGTGACTGTGTGTTCAGTGTGTGTGTGTGTGTGTGTGTGTGTGTGTGTGTGTGTGTGTGTGTGTCTGTTCAGTGACTGTGTGTTCAGTGTGTGTGTGTGTGTGTGTGTGTGTGTGTGTGTGTGTGTGTGTCTGTTCAGTGACTGTGTGTTCAGTGTGTGTGTGTGTGTGTGTGTGTGTGTGTGTGTGTGTGTGTGTGTGTGTCTGTTCAGTGACTGTGTGTTCAGTGTGTGTGTGTGTGTGTGTGTGTGTGTGTGTGTGTGTGTGTGTGTCTGTTCAGTGACTGTGTGTTCAGTGTGTGTGTGTGTGTTGTATTAGATGAGAGTGTGTTCTAGTTATTACTAACCGCACTATTCTTAGCTTTTATACTGTGCTAGGCTTTAATGGACTAGTTTGATGCACTTCTGTATTTTGTTGCCTATGTTGTTATAATTGCTTCCAATGTTTCGTCATCTGTAAGTCGCTTTGGATAAAAGCGTCTGCTAAATGACTAAATGTAAATGTAAATGTATTAAATCTCTGAGGAATGTGATGGTTTTCTCATGAATGAAGAGCTCTTGTGCTGTTGTGTTGTGTGTGTTATATTAGTGGGTCAGTGCAGGGTTATGGCTTTGCTCTTGTGTTTGCTGTAGTTAATGATTGATGAAAAGCAGATTACTGACGCACAAGAGCTCCATTTTATAATTCATAATGTTCAAAGAGGGAAATATAAAAATAGTCGCATCTCATTAGTTAAACCAGAACACAGTAACACTACAATAATACATCTAATATTTTACGTTTTAACATTTCTAAGTCTCTGGCTTACAGTATCCAGGTCATATTTTACCACCCAGGTCTTAAAAAAATTCAGAAAAAGAGTTTTCTTTAATCTAGGGCTGAAAGATTTTTTTTAAATAATTTATTTGCGATTTCTTTTTACCAATATTGCGATCTAATATGCGATTATTTTTAAGCACCTTATCTTCTGTATTATTTAATAAAGAAAATCAATAAATCATGGTAAGCAACGCAATATTAGACAAATTTACAATAAACTTTAGGAGGTTTAGATGATATTAATTGATGCATGAATTAATCGACGTATTTTTTCTACCTCAATCATAGTAATATATTGAATAATTTGTCAAATTTCTAGACATGTTAACATGTAATAATTATCTATTATTTTGAAAAATAAACTTGTTGTAATATTTTACAGAAACGACATAAATATAAAACTGTGATAAACATATTGATTGCACTTAAATACTGTCTGATAATTTAGTTGACCATCTTAAAATAAACTAGTAAAAATATAAACTATTAATACATGTATTATCTTATATATTGTCGGTTATTATTGTGTAAGTGCTGCATGAGGTTTGTAGTCTTGAGGTAGAATTGATGTTAGCACACACAATACCTGACACTGCGCAGCATCATCCACACAAAATAGTCCCACACAATTGACGTGCTGCGCATTTTCCATTCATTTGAATGCTTTTGAGATGGTACTGGTCAGCTCCGAGCAGGGTTGACTCAAACTGTACATCCCCATAATTAATCGCAGTCTTTGCGGTTAGAAAATTGCATTTTATCACATCATGATTTAACGGCAAATGCAATTAATCGTTCAGCCCTACTTTTTTCCCTCATTTAAAAAACATCCTGTCTGGACTGGACCTCTTCTGCTTTAGTTAGTAAAAAATGAGCAGATGTGTCCCTGACAGGTTTGTGTCCCACTGTAGTATTGTATGCTTGTGTTTATATGTTATATCTGTCAGTGATTGGTTTGTATTCAGAAAGTCAAAGGATGATTGAATTACTAACAGTGAATCTCAACGTTTAACCAGAGAGTGTTTGAACAAGAGTCCTCTGACCTCAGACGGTCATGTCTGTAAGAGTAATGTCATGTGTTCATGGAGTGAAAAGCCTCATGTGTCAGTTACGTGTTGATCTGGACGGCATGACCTCATGTCAATCTTCTGCTCTCACGCAGTCTGTGTGTTCCACTATAGCATCTCTGTGGAAGATCAGAATCAGGATAGATGTTTTGAACGATGGCTCTGAAACAGCGTGTGCAGGAGGAATAATACATCAAACACAGGATATCTTTAATGCCTCTTCAGTATAAAGACTGTCATACATATGCATTGAGCACAAGCAGCCAATTAAACGCTGTATTATCAGACTAATATTCTTTGATGAAGCAGGTACATGATGTCCCGCCCCCGCAGCCATCCGTAGACATTAAGAGTGTTCAACAGCACGTGTGTGTCAGATTCACATGAACACATAAAACAACCACTTTAGATCATACGTGTCAAAGACAAACACACCACTGAAGTGCTGGAGGTTTGTGTGATATTGAGCTTGATCACATGACCTGTGTGTGTGTGTGCGCTGTCACGGTGGTGTCTGTTAAAGATAAAAACTGAAATTGTGTGAAATCGCACACGTGTTGTTGTGGGTCTTTCATGGTGAGGCTGCTAATGTCGTCTTCTGTTCTGACATTTGCATTTCATTTCGTTCTCTCCATGGATTACCCAGCATGCATCACACTGTGCAGTCAAGAAAACAGAGAACAGAGGACGAGTGTGAGAGAAATTGAGATGTCCATCAAACACTCTCATTGTGTTTTGGATTAGCAGGATTTTATTGTTGCTGAAGAAGTTCAGTAAGTTATTGGGGTATAAGATTATAGAGTGCCTTGTAAGTAAGTAGCAGAATCTTAAAATCGACTCAATACTCTACTGAATGCAAGTGCAATTGCTGGAGAAATGCTCGCAGTAGAAGGTGTTCTAGAAAAAACATCTGGAGCTTATATAGAAATTTAGAGGGAACAGCAGTGAGAAGGGCATCACAATAGTCTATACGTGAGGTGACTAGTGCGTGTATTGTTGATTGAGAGAGAAGAACAAAGACTGTTAATAATACTTAGGTGGAAATATGCAGTGCGCGTGATATTATTATTTTGAGTTTCAAATGATAGCATGCTATCTTTGAGAACACTCATGCTTTCAACCTGTGAAAAAGGTTGGACTGCCTTATTGTCAATGTGCAGGGAAGAATTGTTAGATTTAGACAAATCTGATCTAGTACCAAGTAGTGCCTTAGTTTTATCGCCATTTGAAAGCCAATCTTTCATTTCATCTAGACAACTGGACAGAAAAGAAAAGAACCAGAGGGTTTAGCAGACAGGTAAAGTTGTGTGTCGTCCGCATAACAGTGAAAAAAAAAATGCCATGCTTTCTTAAAATGTAACCGAGAGGAAGTATGTAGATAATGAACAAATGTGGGCCCAAAACAGAACCCTGGGGAACACGAGTGGTTACTTTAGATGTTCTTGATCTGAAACTTTTTAATTTAACGTGCTGAGTGCGACCTCAAAGATATGACCAAGACAGAGGAGTGCCAGTAATCCCAATATAAAATAATCTGTCAAGGAGTACTTTATGAGAGATTATTATATTCACATGAGAAAAAGTCATGTGCTTCTGGTGCAGGTCAGTGTGTGTGTAAGAGCAGTTCGTGCTAAACCTGTGAAGTTTGTTAGATCTGTATTTTTCTTTCCAGACTGTTGATGTAACGTGAGATTTCTCTGAACAGTTGTGACATGTATTTTGGTATTTTAATATGGTCTTGTATCACACTGAAGGGCCTTATTTGGCAATAACAACTGTCTGCTTGTACATTATCCCTCTTATTACACAACTACTTGCGACATGAGAATAAAACTGGACATGAAATGTGAATTTGAAATATGTTATTAGCTCATTTTTATGCAGACCTTCAGCGAGGAAAAGCTGTTTACATTCGGTTTTAAAGTGAGAAACGACATTCAAATCAAATGAACAGGCAAATTGGTTTAATCATTTGTAAATATAATGTTATATGTGTTAGATTAGATTAGATTAGATTAGATTCAACTTTATTGTCATTACACATATACAAGTACAGTGTAACGAAATGTAGTTTAGGTCTAACCAGAAGTGCAGTTAGCAAGTGCAGGATATACAGTGAATAAATACAGAATACAATATGAGAGAATATAATACAGTGGGCATGGACTATACAAATATTTTGCAGTAGGAATGTTCTATGAAAATATGACAGTAGGTATATACTATGAACAATATATACAGATGACTATATACTATGAACATTAATGTACAGGTGGCTATGAACGGATAATCATTTAGACTAAATTTGTGTTATTAAAAGATATATTTATAATTAATTTGTCAAAAAAAACTATAAAAACAATTTGCTGCATCCGGGTTACCGTGTGTTATTAGTTTTGAGCGTTTGTTATCTGGGAATAACAAACCTGCAAATGTCGTGACTGGCCAATCAGAATCAAGCATTCCAATGAGCTGTGTAATAATATGAATCAGTTATGAGTAAAACTCTGGAGTGTTACACAACATATAGAATCATGTGATGAATCAATGAAGCTCTGAGTGTTGTGATGAAGAAAACACAGGTTATATGGACCTGCAGAGAGTTTCCTAACAGCGTCTGATAGGGCTGTGCAATTAATCGCAGATAGAAAGTTTTAATTCTAAGGTGATGATTTGTCATTGACTGGTAGATGAGTTGGAGCGCAGTTTGTTGTTCTGTATCTTTGTCTAATGTGTTTCTCTGTGTAATAATGTACTTTATTTATATTTAGCTTTTTACAATTTTCAGTGTTAGTGGATAGAGTTGGTGTTTGGCTCAAAAACGACATCATACTGACGAAAATACAACTGATTGAGTAGATATAAAGTTCACTTAGAATGATATATATGGTTTGTGTTTTATGCTTTGAATCGTGAACACTTGTGGCCTTAATATTGTTTGTTTGGTTTAGTTTTGGGGATAAATAGAGTTTCAAGAGCGTCAAGAGTTTATTCCTCTAAAAACATTTACAGCGCTATGACTGAATTTAATGACTTCACAATATTAACATAAATCACTCAAGAAATGATATTAGTGCAGAGTGTGTGAAACATATGAATCTCATGAAACGTATGTAGTGTTTCTCTGAATCTCATACACATGTAGAAGGTTCACAGTGCTAATCGTGTGAGTAAAGTACAGTCATATGTTTAAACACACACACACATGTCTGGATTTGTATGTGAGCTGATCTCTCTCTCTTTCTGCTCCTCAGATGGAAGACATCATCGCTCAGATGCAGGACGATAAGACTGGGATTCCCATCCGTACAGTCAAGAGTTTCCTCTCTAAAATCCCCAGTGTGTTTTCAGGTATCATCCAAACATGTGAATGCTCATACACTGATCATCATAAAACAATAGCACAAAAATAAAGATCTCAAGATGAGGTTTGGTCACAGAGAGAGAGAGAGAGACAGAGAGAGAGAGAGACAGAGAGACAGAGAGAGAGAGAGACAGAGAGAGAGAGAGAGAGAGACAGAGAGAGAGAGAGAGAGAGAGAGACAGAGAGAGAGACAGAGAGAGAGACAGAGAGAGAGACAGAGAGAGAGACAGAGAGAGAGACAGAGAGAGAGAGACAGAGAGAGAGACAGAGAGAGAGACGGAGAGAGAGACAGAGAGAGAGACAGAGAGAGAGACAGAGAGAGAGACAGAGAGAGAGAGACAGAGACAGAGAGAGAGAGAGAGAGAGAGACAGAGGGACTAGGACACCAGAGAGAGAGGACATACACATCTGAGCTCCTGCAACAAAGTTACAAACAACTGGATTAACTCAAGATTCCTTGGATATTTCTACAAGGAGACATACACAAGACTACAGTTATAGGAATAACTTAACCTTGGACTAAAACTCATTTTAACAAAAACTCCTGAAATTTAACAAAAACTCCTGAGAGAGAGAGAGACCAGAGAGAGACGACATACACATCTGAGCTCCTGCAACAAATTCACATTATTACTGGATCAACTCAAGGTTCCTTGGATATTTCTACAAGGAGACATACACAAGACTACAGTTATAGAAATAACTTAACCTTGGACTAAACCTCCTTTTAACAAAAACTCCTGAAATTACTCCTGAAAAGGACACCAAGAAGAGCATCTCACCAAAGAATCCATCAATACAAATAAGCCAAAATCAGACAAAAAAGGTCAAGGAATATCTGTTGCCAGGGACCCGAAGACAACAGTGTTACTGAAGATACCAAACCTGCTTTACTGCATTATCAACGCCTTAAACAGGTGATTTGGAAGGTGAGAAAGCGACTGGACCTAAACAAAAGGAGATCCCCAACCAACACCCACACAGGTGCAAATGGCCCATATGACTATGGCTGCCCAACTCCAATGCGTTAAGGCCATTCCCCTACTCTACCCAAAGGAGATTTCAAATGACACAGCACGGAAAGTCTTCAAAAACAAGAAACTTATAGAAAACCCAGAGACCTTATTTGCGGACCTTCATAAAGATGGCAGCACCAGCAATTTGATTTTCTACACCAGCCGACCTCATACATGGCACAAAGCCATCATCTCGGAATTCCCAAATGCCGAAAGAAAAGGCATCTGTGGGGGTTTCCAGCTAAAAATAAAAAATGAGGATGACATAACAACTATCAACGCTAACATATACAAAACAACGGGGATAGTGGTTGTGAAAAGCCTCCAAGGACTATTCGAAGAAAACTTCCAGAGGATCAAGGAAAGGTC
>NC_136779.1:142473-199156 GCF_947034865.1 Barbatula barbatula | reverse complement strand
TTCACATACACAAGCAGGTTATTTAAAGAGTCTATTTACCTTTGTGTGCTTGTGGTTTATTCAGCAGATAAACTGCAGGGCACCTTCAGTGCTAAATATCACACAAACTCTCCAGCGCACACGCACACACTTTCAGTTCTGAACGGACAGAAATAAACATACAGACATATTCATCTTGTGTATGTTTATGTTGTCGGCCATCCAGACACGTG
The DNA here is from genome assembly GCF_947034865.1 of Barbatula barbatula. Classification (NCBI taxonomy): domain Eukaryota; kingdom Metazoa; phylum Chordata; class Actinopteri; order Cypriniformes; family Nemacheilidae; genus Barbatula; species Barbatula barbatula. Next base: position 198,944 of record NC_136779.1, on the reverse strand, counting down.
TCAGTGTTCATCAGCTGGACGTCATCATCTTTATTATTTCCTCCAGAATGATTGAATCTCTTGTTAGTTCTGATTTGATTCATTAAAACGGCTCATTTTCTACTATTATAGCAAACGTGATATCACTTCTTTTCTTTCTAAATGTCTCTCTCTCTCTGTCTGTGTGTTTCAAACAGTGTTGTAATGTGACAAAGACTCCAAAAAATTATTTATATTTCTACACTACCTTTGCCCTAAGCATGTTCGTTACTACAAAATAAAAGCATAGACACAGAAGTGAAATGGAGGAGTTAGCGATCCGGTCATCATGACGGCGCTGAACCAACGGTTGGTCAAAGCTCAGTGTGCGAGGGCAGAACTTGCTCTCTGAGGTTCAACACAAGTTTTAATGTGCTGCTGCTCAGTTTCAGTAAATTATTAAATGACTGAAGGGAACTATCCTTTTATAAAGTTATATGTTATAAAGTGAAGCTGTAAAGATGTGGTTTCTGGACAATTTGGCAACATGATGTTCAAGATAAAACTACCGAGCTTGAGACAGAAATTTACAACTTTGAAAACAATCTATGTAAGCAATTTTTTATCTTTATGCTAAAAAAAGAAAAAAATTATTAACAACGTTTTCTTCCACTTTACTTTCAATACGCAAGTAGATTTCATATAAAAAGTACTTTGATACTGGAGAAAAAGCCTCAAGTACAATATCTGTTAGTTGAAGTCAGATTCTAAAAGGTCACTTTTTCATTTTCTGTACTTTAACTCAAGTGTTGCTTTTACTTTATACATCAGTGATGTTGTGAAAGCGTATGAAGCTCAGCGTGTTTCTAGACGTCAGGTTGACTGATAACACCGTTCATCTCTCTCAGACACTAAACCACACGCTCAGACAGACAGATGAATGAGAAGAAGTGCATCAGTCTTCTGAAAGAACACAAACACTGAAATACGTCTGTATTCTTGAGAAAGTTTGTGAAGTTTTCTCTCGACGCTTCTTTGATAAGAGACAAAAAGTCAAACACTAAATAATGTGAATGTTTATACGTCTACAATCTTTCTCGATCTCATCACTGTTTTCATTCTGAGATTCTGCTTCTACTGAATGTGCCGTTTCAACGGAGAGAAATGGAAAACATTTCATTCTCAAACATCCCTTAAACAAAGATGAAGAAGAGCTTCAGAAATGTTCCCATCCATCTGATCATTCTCAACTCATTTGACACTAAACTACAAACTGAAACATCAAAACTGAGGAATGAAACAGAGACACAGACATAAAAACAAGAATTAAATTAGATTCTAGTGAAGCCGTAAAATGTCAAGTGTTGATAAAGTGTGAAGTGTTTGTTCATTCAACCACAACAAGAACTTTGTGTTTAAACTGAACATAATAACACAAAGTTCTTATAAGTGGATGTGACCTTTGTGTTCAACTATGTTGATGTTCTTCTGATTCTGTGATTTGTAAAAGCACGACAGACACACAAAATATCTCAACGCTTCTTAAGGCTTCAGGTCCTTCAAGAGCAAGTTGAGCCAAAGATCTACTTTGTGTGATGTGTTACTCGCCCACATGACGTTAAACATGTTGAGAGAACTTCTGGCGTCTTCAGAGCACACGTGAAGATATTTAGAGATTTCCAGACCTCCTCATAGACATCATGGTGTCAGTTGTTGTCAAGGTCCAGAAAAGCACTAAAGACATGTGACATCGGTCCATCCGCTCATAGTGGATCAGTTGAAGCGACGAGAATGATTTATGTGTGAAAAACAAACTAAAACAGAGACTTTAATGGATATATCCTCCTCTGTGTTGCCCGTCTATGGCGCGTTCACGCGTTCACTTCTTCTTCTTCTTCTTCTTCTCGTCGCTTCAACTGATCCACTATGAGCGGATGGACCGATGTCACATGTGTTTAGTGCTTTTCTGGACCTTGACAATAACTGACACCATGATGTCTATGAGGAGGTCTGGAAATCTCTAAATATCTTCACGTGTGCTCTGAAGACGCCAGAAGTTCTCTCAACATGTTTAATGTTATGTGGGCGAGTAACACATCACACAAAGTAGATCTTTGGGTCAACTTGCTCTTGAAGTGAGTATTGAACACAGTCAGTTTTAGATGTGTGTGTGTGTGTCTTGTGTTGTGAGCCTGAATTATTACTACACAACAAATCAGATATCAAAGATTATTGAATCATTTGATCTTGTTCTGCGTTTGTTTTGTGGATGTTTGACTCGTGATGTAATCGTTTGTTTGTTTCAGGATGAGTCGCAGGGTCGCGCTGTGCTGGCTGATGCTCGCCGGGACGCTGTTCGGGGTCTCTGACAGCCGTAAGAATCGACCGCAGGGCTCCATCCCATCGCCCCTCAAGAGCAACGCGAACACGTCAGACCGCCGCGGGCGGAAACAGGAGGTGCTCGCGTCCAGCCAGGAGGCGCTGGTGGTGACCGAGAGGAAGTATCTGAGGAGCGACTGGTGCAAGACGCAGCCGCTGCGGCAGACGGTCAGTCAGGAGAACTGCAAGAGCCGGACGGTCATCAACCGCTTCTGCTACGGCCAGTGCAACTCGTTCTACATCCCGCGACACGTGAAGAAAGAGCCGGAGTCGTTCCAGTCGTGCGCCTTCTGCAGGCCGCACCGCTTCACCACGCTGACGGTGGAGCTCGACTGTCCGGACCTGCAGCCGCCGCTCCGGTACCGGAAGATCCAGCGCGTGAAACAGTGCCGCTGCATGTCGGTGAGCGTGACGGACAAGCGGTGAGGGACGCTGCGTCGGTGCGTCACTGTTAGAGACGCTGATGCGTGACACGGAAGAGACGCTCGAGAGCGCGCACGTTCAGTCAGACAGCCCTCGCGAGACTGAGAGACTCGAACCCGCTGCTGCCGCTGCTCGACTCCGACATGTTTAACGGACTCTAGTGAATGTATAGAACTATTGTACAATAAATGTTTATTTCTGTCTAGAGAAACATAGAAAGTATTTCTTGTAGAACTTCCTTCTGCTCGTCAACGCGAGACTCTGTGACTTGAATGACGTCAGAACACAGAGTTTATGAGCAAGAACTCATGTTTGTGTCTTATTGTGTTAGTGAGATGTTATTATTATTATTATTACACAGTTAAAACAACCCAACCGCAGTTTGAGCGATATTCTTCATTATAACACGGCGCATTGGAATGCTCGATTCTGATTGGCCAGTCGCGACATTTGCAGGTTACGCTCAAAACTAATAACACACGGTAACCCGGATGCAGCAAATGATTTTTATAGTTTTTTTTTGACAAATTCATTATAAATATATCTTTTAATAACACACGGTAACCCGGATGCAGCAAATGATTTTTATAGTTTTTTTTTGACAAATTCATTATAAATATATCTTTTAATAACACACGGTAACCCGGATGCAGCAAATGATTTTTATAGTTTTTTTTTGACAAATTCATTATAAATATATCTTTTAATAACACACGGTAACCCGGATGCAGCAAATGATTTTTATAGTTTTTTTTGACAAATTCATTATAAATATATCTTTTAATAACACACGGTAACCCGGATGCAGCAAATGATTTTTATAGTTTTTTTTTGACAAATTCATTATAAATATATCTTTTAATAACACACGGTAACCCGGATGCAGCAAATGATTTTTATTGTTTTTTTTGACAAATTCATTATAAATATATCTTTTAATAACACACGGTAACCCGGATGCAGCAAATGATTTTTATAGTTTTTTTTTGACAAATTCATTATAAATATATCTTTTAATAACACACGGTAACCCGGATGCAGCAAATGATTTTTATTGTTTTTTTTGACAAATTCATTATAAATATATCTTTTAATAACACACGGTAACCCGGATGCAGCAAATGATTTTTATAGTTTTTTTTTGACAAATTCATTATAAATATATCTTTTAATAACACACGGTAACCCGGATGCAGCAAATAATTTTTATTGTTTTTTTTGACAAATTCATTATAAATATATCTTTTAATAACACACGGTAACCCGGATGCAGCAAATAATTTTTATTGTTTTTTTTGACAAATTCATTATAAATATATCTTTTAATAACACACGGTAACCCGGATGCAGCAAATAATTTTTATAGTTTTTTTTGACAAATTCATTATGAATATATCTTTTAATAACATACGGTAACCCGGATGCAGCAAATAATTTTTATTGTTTTTTTTGACAAATTCATTATAAATATATCTTTTAATAACACACGGTAACCCGGATGCAGCAAATAATTTTTATAGTTTTTTTTGACAAATTCATTATAAATATATCTTTTAATAACACACGGTAACCCGGATGCAGCAAATAATTTTTATAGTTTTTTTTTGACAAATTCATTATAAATATATCTTTTAATAACACACGGTAACCCGGATGCAGCAAATAATTTTTATAGTTTTTTTTTGACAAATTCATTATAAATATATCTTTTAATAACACACGGTAACCCGGATGCAGCAAATAATTTTTATAGTTTTTTTTTGACAAATTCATTATAAATATATCTTTTAATAACACACGGTAACCCGGATGCAGCAAATAATTTTTATAGTTTTTTTTTTGACAAATTCATTATGAATATATCTTTTAATAACACACGGTAACCCGGATGCAGCAAATAATTTTTATAGTTTTTTTTTTGACAAATTCATTATGAATATATCTTTTAATAACACACGGTAACCCGGATGCAGCAAATAATTTTTATAGTTTTTTTTTTGACAAATTCATTATAAATATATCTTTTAATAACACACGGTAACCCGGATGCAGCAAATGATTTTTATAGTTTTTTTTTGACAAATTCATTATGAATATATCTTTTAATAACACACGGTAACCCGGATGCAGCAAATAATTTTTATAGTTTTTTTTGACAAATTCATTATAAATATATCTTTTAATAACATACGGTAACCCGGATGCAGCAAATAATTTTTATAGTTTTTTTTTGACAAATTCATTATAAATATATCTTTTAATAACACACGGTAACCCGGATGCAGCAAATAATTTTTATAGTTTTTTTTTGACAAATTCATTATAAATATATCTTTTAATAACACACGGTAACCCGGATGCAGCAAATAATTTTTATAGTTTTTTTTTGACAAATTCATTATAAATACATCTTTTAATAACACACGGTAACCCGGATGCAGCAAATGATTTTTATAGTTTTTTTTTGACAAATTCATTATAAATATATCTTTTAATAACACACGGTAACCCGGATGCAGCAAATAATTTTTATAGTTTTTTTTTGACAAATTCATTATAAATATATCTTTTAATAACACACGGTAACCCGGATGCAGCAAATAATTTTTATAGTTTTTTTTTGACAAATTCATTATAAATACATCTTTTAATAACACACGGTAACCCGGATGCAGCAAATAATTTTTATAGTTTTTTTTTGACAAATTCATTATAAATATATCTTTTAATAACACACGGTAACCCGGATGCAGCAAATAATTTTTATAGTTTTTTTTTGACAAATTCATTATGAATATATCTTTTAATAACACACGGTAACCCGGATGCAGCAAATAATTTTTATAGTTTTTTTTTGACAAATTCATTATAAATATATCTTTTAATAACACACGGTAACCCGGATGCAGCAAATAATTTTTATAGTTTTTTTTTTGACAAATTCATTATAAATATATCTTTTAATAACACACGGTAACCCGGATGCAGCAAATAATTTTTATAGTTTTTTTTTGACAAATTCATTATGAATATATCTTTTAATAACACACGGTAACCCGGATGCAGCAAATAATTTTTATAGTTTTTTTTTGACAAATTCATTATAAATATATCTTTTAATAACACACGGTAACCCGGATGCAGCAAATAATTTTTATAGTTTTTTTTTTGACAAATTCATTATAAATATATCTTTTAATAACACACGGTAACCCGGATGCAGCAAATAATTTTTATAGTTTTTTTTTGACAAATTCATTATAAATATATCTTTTAATAACACACGGTAACCCGGATGCAGCAAATAATTTTTATAGTTTTTTTTTGACAAATTCATTATAAATATATCTTTTAATAACACACGGTAACCCGGATGCAGCAAATAATTTTTATAGTTTTTTTTTGACAAATTCATTATAAATATATCTTTTACAGTTTTTCTCAATTGTTTACACACATTTTCTGAAAGCATGCCTCATATTCTCAGAACTCTACACACAAATCAAAAAACACAAACACAATGGGCAAAACCCCTCAATTCTCCTGCAAAATGAAACTTTAGATTCAAAACAATGTTCTTTCTTCTCAAAATGGTATTTTGTTTTCAAGTGACACACACAAACCATCATATGAATAAACATTTATAAGAACCAGTTGAACACTGATGTGCTCTTTATAAAACACTATAATGAATGGAAAACACTTTGCTCTTTATTTGGTTCAGTGTTACACTTACTACAGACAGTACATACATAAGTGTGTTGATATATATATATATAATAGTTTTTATAGTCAGAACACACAAATACACGATAACAAATATATTTTATTTTTCCAACAAAATCAATGTACAGTGTACATCCCAACTAACGCAAAGTTGCACAAACAGTGGTGTACATACAAAACAACAGAAGATTTTACTGTATACAGTTACAGTAAAAAAAACTATGATGCATCTTCTCTTCGGTTTGGGTCTGACCACATCACCTCATCCACATCACAAGCAATTTTTTTCAGTCCAGCCATGAAAAGCATCAGCTGCTATATCTCGACATGCATCTTCCATAGCTTGGAGAAAGGGTTTACACATTTGTGAGGTGTTTACACATGTGATGAGTCAGTGTTCATATTTGAATGGCAGTGTGTTCCTTCTGAAAACAAGAGATTTTTCTGCCTGAAAATTGTGCCAAATGCAGAGAATTGTGTGTAGTGTTTTGAAAAAAGTGTGTTTTTGATCTGCAATGTGAGTGTAAAGCAGGAATTGTGCTTGTAGTTTAGCAGAATTGGTTCAGGGGGTTGGTGAATGAGTTACATGTTGTGGTCATTGTGTCTCAAGTACCAATATTTGTGTGTAAACAACTGAGAAAAACTGTAATAACACACGGTAACCCGGATGCAGCAAATGATTTTTATAGTTTTTTTTTGACAAATTCATTATAAATATATCTTTTAATAACACACGGTAACCCGGATGCAGCAAATAATTTTTATAGTTTTTTTTTGACAAATTCATTATAAATATATCTTTTAATAACACACGGTAACCCGGATGCAGCAAATAATTTTTATAGTTTTTTTTTGACAAATTCATTATAAATATATCTTTTAATAACACACGGTAACCCGGATGCAGCAAATAATTTTTATAGTTTTTTTTTGACAAATTCATTATAAATATATCTTTTAATAACACACGGTAACCCGGATGCAGCAAATAATTTTTATAGTTTTTTTTTGACAAATTCATTATAAATATATCTTTTAATAACACACGGTAACCCGGATGCAGCAAATAATTTTTATAGTTTTTTTTTGACAAATTCATTATAAATATATCTTTTAATAACACACGGTAACCCGGATGCAGCAAATAATTTTTATAGGTTTTTTTTGACAAATTCATTATAAATATATCTTTTAATAACACACGGTAACCCGGATGCAGCAAATGATTTTTATAGTTTTTTTTGACAAATTCATTATAAATATATCTTTTAATAACACACGGTAACCCGGATGCAGCAAATGATTTTTATAGTTTTTTTTTGACAAATTCATTATAAATATATCTTTTAATAACACACGGTAACCCGGATGCAGCAAATAATTTTTATAGTTTTTTTTTTGACAAATTCATTATGAATATATCTTTTAATAACACACGGTAACCCGGATGCAGCAAATAATTTTTATAGTTTTTTTTTGACAAATTCATTATGAATATATCTTTTAATAACACACGGTAACCCGGATGCAGCAAATGATTTTTATAGTTTTTTTTTGACAAATTCATTATAAATATATCTTTTAATAACATACGGTAACCCGGATGCAGCAAATAATTTTTATAGTTTTTTTTTGACAAATTCATTATAAATATATCTTTTAATAACACACGGTAACCCGGATGCAGCAAATAATTTTTATAGTTTTTTTTTGACAAATTCATTATAAATATATCTTTTAATAACACACGGTAACCCGGATGCAGCAAATAATTTTTATAGTTTTTTTTTGACAAATTCATTATAAATATATCTTTTAATAACACACGGTAACCCGGATGCAGCAAATAATTTTTATAGGTTTTTTTTGACAAATTCATTATAAATATATCTTTTAATAACACACGGTAACCCGGATGCAGCAAATGATTTTTATAGGTTTTTTTTGACAAATTCATTATAAATATATCTTTTAATAACACACGGTAACCCGGATGCAGCAAATGATTTTTATAGTTTTTTTTTGACAAATTCATTATAAATATATCTTTTAATAACACACGGTGTGTTCACACAATGACAGTCAATGGGATTCTTCGACATTCTTCAAAAGATCTTCTTTTGTGTTCTGAAGAAGAAAGTCAAAGAATGTTTACTGTTAAATGATAGAAGACTTGTACCTTTAAAGATGAAACTGGAATCAGATGGTGAAGTGATGCCCGTCACGGATGACACAAGAATCGCTTTGGATAAAAGCGTCTGCTAAATGCAAGAATGCACATACTGTATATATGAGATGTACACAAAATAGCTGAAGTGAAACTTGTTCTTTATACATATATATATATATATTAGTAAACTATTTTAGTAAATGTTTTGTCTCATTGATAATTTACCGCTGTCAGCCGACTCGCTTCTGTCATTTCCACATCGGTCTGAAGATAAAAAACAGAAAGTTTGATGATTTACGCTGTGAATCCTGTTGTGACTGTGATCAAGTAAATCTCAAATCACATCAAACATGAAAACCAAATCATCTGCATTTATTAATCCCTTTATTTTACATAAATTACACTGTTCTCAAAACCATCAGAGATACAAACAGATATTGCACATGGAGAGCAGACAATCCGTCCAAAAATAAACATGCTAAAAACAAACAAACAAACAAACAGTGCAACAAAACGATGTTAATAGAATCATTTACAATTATTTAAAAACATTTTATGAGAAACTGTGTTAATGCAGCAAAACAAGAAAAAAAAGTGCCAGACGCCAAAGCGATCACGAGAGAGAGAGACATTGACTAGCTGTTTGCACTGTATCGCTGTACATTCTGATGTGTCTCTTTTAGGTCCTGTAGTGTGCTTTCGAGATGTGGAAGAATGCAGGTGGAGTGAAAACCATGTGCTGATGTTTAAAAAGTAATTTTGAAGCCGCCGGATGACTTCACCATTTCATATTTTTACTGCAGAAATCCAGACACGTAGTTTCTCTTCTTCTTGTTTTTCAGGTTTTTGTCATTTATTAAAAATAAAACGGACACTTTCTTTGATGATATTGCTTCAAGATCTCCAGTGAACCTAAATGATTGTTGTGGGTCATCGTGCTTCATCACACAGGATATGACATCACATTCAGAGGGCAAAGATCACTTCCTGTGTCCATATCTCAGATGACAGAAGTAAAAGTGACGTCTGCTGTGTGTGTGTGTCTTGATGTAAATGGAGGTTTTTCTGATCGAGCTCTTATATCTTCATTCCCAACTTTGCTTTCTGAGAGACACAAAGCAGACAAGTACAAATAAACATCTGCATTAAAGCTGTCATGAGAAGATGAATAAAGGAAGATTCTTACGATTCCAGAGGCGTGTTTAGGTTTGATGCTGTATGTGGCTTTCTCCTTCACCTGTCTGAAACTTTCTTCTGCCGCTTTCAACCTGATGACACACACATCAGAGTAAACTATAAAGTCATTCATCAAAGAAAAATCTTTTTCCACATTATGAAGTTATAAACATGTCAGATAATGTGTGACAGCATCAGATGAAAACACTCAAGTATCTTCTGTGACCTGTTGAAGAGTTTCAGTGTGACATCAGATGATCGCTTATTGCTCCCTGATCTCTCTGTAAGTCGCTTTGGATCAAATCGTCTGCTCAATGACTCAATGTAAACGAAGGACACGAGACGCGTTCACTTGAACTCATTCTGACAGATGTGTGCGCTCGGACACGCTCATTTCCGTCTCATGAGTTGTGTGCTGTCAGTCTCGCTCTTCTTCTGTGACCTCTTAACCAGTCAATGAAACCAAAGCCCCGTAATTGGCCATGTTTCACGAGACCAGAGAGTCACAAAAGATCCGGAAAACACATTTCAGATAAAAGACAGACGGACAGAGATCATCTTAAAGGCCGTTGCACATCGAGTCCGCAATTTCCGCATGTTAAAAAATACATACGACCTCACGTTGTCTCAACCACATCACACATTGCCTACGATATTTCCGTCCGTCATAAAAAATTCAGACTGGGTTTGATGTTCTGCGTTTTTCGCATCCGTAACAATCATGTTGAGAATTCCATCAATTCATGAATTAAAGTTTTGACACCAACATCCTATAACACAATTTAATTAAGACTCAATATATTTACGTCTTATTTCTATATTATTGTTGTTAATCCATTTCATCACAACATCTATATTTAATGTCTGTTTGTTCCACAATGTATTTCTGTAAATTGTGAAAAGTTGCCCAGAAATACATTTGAATTGAAATGTTTTATTATTGAACAATAAACAGAATGAGTGTGTAGTGAAATACTCAACGAATGATATAATCCGCATTATATCAGCTGCACAATGGAGAACAAAAACCACAAAACGGACGTGACATGAAAGCGGCCGACGTCTGAAGGATAAAGAGCACCGGTGACCTCGGCGAGCTGAAGCTCATAAAGCGAGACAGATTTTTGTGTGGAGTTGCAGTAAAGCGCAGTAAGTCAATCACTGAGGCGTCACGTCCTCCCGCCGGACTGAAGTGTAAAACAAACAGATCATTTGTTGTGATGTATTTGGCTGCTAAGAGCGCTGCCTCTTCCGACCCTCGGACTGTTTGAAATGTTTACAGGAGAGAGAGAGACTTATGAGCGGCCAGAGAGAGATTCTTCAACATCAGGAGCAGCACAAGAGAGTAAAAACATCCCTCTGTTCTTCACCACACACACACCCGACTCGGTCTTCAGCTCTAAATATGGTTGTGTTTGAGTTCCAGGTCACGATCTGATTCAGAAGCGACACACACTCTTATGAGAATGAATTTCAGTGTTTGATACAGATGACATTTCACACAACACAACAGAAGACCACACACACATCACCAATAATAACATGAAGCCACTGAGCAGTTTTACATTGTGTTTCTTTTGCTTCTGTCACGCTTTCGACAGGACGGAGTGAAGAGAAGAGAACGGGACGTCACGTCCAGGTCACCGTTGGTGCAGATGTTCTGTATAGCCCTATTGGGACGGGACTAGTGTTCCAGGGGTCGCTACAGACATTTGTGTTTCTCAAACCTACTTTGCGATTTTAATCCTGTCCGTTTGTTCTCACACGATCTCTGTAAAAATTCCAGCGCAATCGACCTGCTGTTTTTCACCTAATCCCGAGCGACTGGGAACGTCTGCGATTGCTGACAACATATTTTCAAAACGAGTTTCTTAACGTTTTTTGGCCAATGTGGACTGCTGTAAATTCTTACTAACGCACGTATATACTTCCTGCATCAATATTCCTATAGTTCTTCAAAATATCAAAATAAAATTGAGACGAGGCAATCTGGTAAACTGTCACCTCAATTAAGTGTTAATGAATGAAAATGAGAAATGATTATATTAAATAAGTAAGAGATAATCCACAGCTAGCAGTGCAACAAGGGTTTTAATGCGCAACGTGGAGGACAAGAACCAAGTTAAAGCTGTGATTGATGTTTACAGTGTAGCTTTAGATCAAACCGCTGAAAATGACCGTTAGTGACCTCAGTTCATTTTGAATGTAAATCAAACCGATTGGAGCTACCCGTGAGTTACAGGGTTATAATGCACACCCTCCAGCCAACACAAGACCATGGTATAATCATGCTTACTTCATTCCTGTGGGTTTTATATAGCGTGCTGTTGTTGTTGGGTCATGTGATTATACGCAATGCATGTGTCCAGAGCACGTGATCTTCTGCAGCACCCGAGCTTACGAAACCTCTGTAATATCAAGTCCCGTCCAAATCGATGCATAAAATCACAGACGTGGTGTTAGAACCGCTTCAACTCTGACGTCGTTTAGAAAACTAGTCCCGTCCGAATAGGACTTATGTCACTGCGCTGAACACAAGGCTAGTAGCACCGACACATTTGAACATGATCAAATAACAATCCCTTTGTTTTTCTCAAAGATTTCTGAACATTTCTGCTATTCCTATTGATGTGGAGACATTTGGTCCACAGAACACACAAACACACGCAGTAACTTTACTCTGTCAACAAAGAGACTATTGTTCAGTCCAAACCTAGTGAACTACCTATGCAGTATTTTAAGGCATCACTGTGTGTGTTGAATGAAAACAATCACCCATGAAGAATGAACAGAGAGAAACTAAAGCTCATTTAAAGCAGCGTTTGTGTGACACACATGATTTCTGAGTGAGAAACACGTGAAGTGACATGACACGCATCCGGACAGAACATTGAGTTTCATGTGAGGTGGAAGCGCATCTAACGTTCAAGTCTTCAAACCGAGACCACCGTAAAGAAACAAAAAGACTCAGGAGTCCTCATGAGAGCCGCACCGTCTGCATCGCCACCCGGACAAACACACAGAGAGAGACGAGAAGGAGACAAAGAGCCCGACGGGGCGACACGTCTCTTCACTCCGACGGCTCTGTTGAGAGCTTTCTGTGTCAGACAGATCCGTCTCCGCTGGCTCCAGATGGACCTTCGGGCAGAGAGCCGCAAACAGCCCCCCGTCTGTTCCAGCACACACAAAACCACAAGCATTCATGACAAATTGGGGCCGAGCGACAGAGAGAGAGAATTCTTCAGGGTTTTAGGTGCCATTGAGGTAGAAAGGCAAACACTTTAGCGGCAGATCGGCTGATAGCGGGGCAGCGTATGTCAAAGGAAACGCAAGACGTTTGGCGTCCGTCTCTGGGAACTCCTCTATCAGATGCCACGCTAGAGCTCCGGGAGTCAAACGTGTGCTTTCTCCGCTCTGTGATGAATAAAGCCGCATCTGACCAGGCCATTTATGGTCCCGACACACAGTTCTCGAGTATAAAGAACAAAACATTTGAAGGTTTTACATCTGGACGGGCAGAAGTGCTCCACTCCATCGATTATGTTTCCAATTTTACGCCGCGTGTCCAGTTTCATGCCAATGCTGGGCTCTAACCTCACCGCTCGGGCGTTTGGGGGAGGACGGAGGCCAGACGCCTGATGGATCGGAATTGCCTGAAATTGCTTATGAATTAGGGAGCAAGAAACGCTCATGGGTTCCCACGTGCCCTAATGTTGCAGACGGGCGGGAGGAAAAGGAAATATAATTTGGCGCGGGTTCCCGCCGACCGGCTGGAGTGCCCGGACGGGTCAGAGGCACACAACTAAAAGCCCCTAATCTGCATGTGAGCGACGCTTCAGAAGACGAGCGATACGAGCCGTCCGTTTCGGGACAGATGTAGAGATATGCGCTCATGAATAATGTAGGAGTGTTTTCAGGGGATGGTTTCCATTTGTTTACTCAGGACGTTATCGCCAGAGTCCATCCAACCACTGAAAGCCGGCAGGACCGCTCCAGCATTCTTTTCATTACCGAGGTTAAAAAAACAGACAGGGTTCATTTCACGCGCTCTCCGCTTGTGAGGGAATCTCAATGTGGCAGATATAATCTAATATTAAACACATGGCACAAGTTCTGGGAGAGTTGTGCTTTATTCTGAATCAACCCTTCAGAAGGAAGCACACGCATGAAACATGTGTAAACGCACAGTCATGTGAAAAGGAAACAATAAGATAAAAGAGTACACGCTCAACACGTGCGGGATCTGTTCGGTGGGGTCGTAAAAGTGACGCGAGTTGCCCACATGTTTGATCTCTCCGCCGGAGATCAGAACTATCAAAGAGACGCGTTTAGTGTTGAACAAACACACGGCCAGAAGATTCATTCGCGTGGAGGAGAGCTTAATTCCAGGAATGCGCTTCTCTGCACTCTTCGGCGTCAGAACAAAGCTCGGCCCATCACTCAGACCCGTGGTGTAACAAATTTGACCCCGCAGTATTTTCCCCACACGTAGTTCAGCCTGGCACAGAGAACCTAACCTTCCCATGATGCACCTGCGCACGCCTCAGGTATTCTAGCATTAAGACGACAGACGCAGCTCACATGGACGGCAGGCACTGGCGGACCCCCGCCCCCCCACTCACGTCCTGTCGGCGAGTCTTTTCCTGTTAAGAAAACAGCGAAAGGCTGTTTTCACAACATTTAAAGAGCAACTTCTGACAGGAAGCTTTTAATTGAAGTACTTAATAAATCAGCCGCTACAAATAGGAGAAAGGCCTCGGGGAAGGCTTTCGTGAGACTTTTTTTGGGTGGACGTCCCGCATTCCTGAGAGATTACAGCGTCGAGCCGCCCATGATCCTGGACTAAACAACGGCGGTTTTGTAGAGCGAGAAGGTGAAGCGTGTTTGTTGACACAGTTCTTTTGTTTGATCCAGATATGTTGGGAGAAAAGGCGCACATACCTCTCCTGCAGAATGACCTTGTTCTCTTTCTTCCAAGCGTCTTTGAAATCGGTGGAGAATTCGTGCCACACGGAGTAGAAGGTGTTGGGTGAAACCTCTTTCTCGCCGCCCTTGGCCTTCACAGAGAAGAAGCAACACATCTCCAGAAACCTGCAGAAAGATCAACATTCAAACTCTCAGGTTCTCCTCACACATCCTGCACATGAAACTCTGGTGTTCGAGCGCTTACAGTTTGTGCGTGTCGCTCAGTCGTGTCTCTTCGGTCTCCAGCTCTGTTTTTGCTGTAAAAACAAAGATTTCACATCTTCTGAGCATGTGTCCGTGTGCGCGGGTTAATATTGATCATTCATAAATGATTGTGACGGATCGGACGAGAGGTTTACATTCAGTTAATAAGTTCAATAATGTGAACCCTTACGTCTACAAATAATCTCTATATCATCACATAACATATAACATAATATATAATATATATCTAACAAACGCCGCTATAGTTGAGAGAGAAGAGAAGAGAGAGAGAGAGAGGCTTCCTCAGAAGCGTAAAGGTCAGCAGGGGTCATTGCTCAAGGTGCTCTTTGACAAATTGAGGCCGGTAGTGGTTAAGGGTTCAACACCATGAAGGGACCGAATCACCCCTCCACCCCACCGCCTGTCTGTCAAGAGAACTGTGTGTGTGTGACAATCTGTACGTGTTTGAATAATTGTGCATTAAACAGCACACACACACACACACACACACAAAATTCTGTGCGGTTTTATAAACATGTAAATCTGTTGAGTGTGTGTGTGTGTCCGGATAGATCCGAGGTCATGTGACTCAGGGTGAGTAATCTCATTTTAGAGATGGGGGGTCTCATCCCATTAACAAAACCTGCCACACACACACACACACACACTAATGGTAATCAGGCCTGTAATTTTCACCCACGGCAGAAGGAACAGGCCGGAGTTCAGTGGATTCTCAGGAGACGTGGAGGAATTCTTTTCCACCACAGATGTGAAGAATCTGGAGAATTCCCAGTTTAATTGACACCAGTCAACCATTAATAGAACCCCCGTACACACACACACACACACACACAAAGCCGGCTAATAAAGTCAAAGCTGAAGTAGACAGAGATTAGAGAGCTGTGAGGATGATGATAAATATGAAAACGCTCTTCTTCACTCACCATCAGACACAAAACTCTCCATTTTCTCTTTGAAGGGCTGCAGGTGTTCATCTGTACTGCTGGAACAAACCTTCTGAACCTCTGCAGTGCATGCTGGGAAACACACACAAACACTTCTTCTGTGAAGTCTTTCAGTCATGGATTACATCAGGTTATATTTGATATTATTCTGGAAGAGGAGAATATTGTTTTCACATCTAACATCTTTCTCTTGATCTTGGTTGAAATGTGTTTTCCTCACTGCTTGAGATGAATGTCAACGGGTCAGAGAGCAGATTAGTGTAAAATGAGAAGTGAAGAAAACGCCTTTAATATTCTTTCTTGAGGCCGTTGCACATCGAGTCACATCACACACTGCCTACGATATTTCCGTCTGTCATAAACAATTTGGACTGGGTCCGATTTTCTGCGTTTATCGCATCCGTAACAATCATGTTGAGAAGCGTTTTGACAATTCAGAGACACCGTACAAACCAGCGCCAAATACAAAAATATCAAAGTGTATGTGCAAAGACCTTTAGTCTTGTCAGTTTTATACGTCACGTATTGTGTCTGTTGTTTGCCAAATGCTCCTCACAAGCATCTGTTAACACACTAAACATGAATCACATTCCCTGCATCCGTTTCTATGAATACATGACGTCATACTGCACATGAACTTCTTCACTTGATCCTGTGGGGTTTTCCTGACAAACATTCACATGTACACGCTTTAAAACCGCATGGATGTGTCAAAGCTGAACCAAAGGAGGAGGATTAGAGAGAGATGGGAAATGCGAGGTGGTTAACCTCAGAGATTAAAGAGGCCAGAAGTGAAGGAAAGCACAATCTTTCATTCTCAACTCAAACACACGGCAATTACTCCAATTACATGGAAATCAGTCGCTGACATTAGAAAGTCAAGAGCGTTCAATCCTCTTCCTAAAGCCAAACACATAACATCCGCTTACAATCACAACACAGCGGAAATCATTCAACTCTCAGATTTAAGACAAAAAAGCGTAATACATAGATTGAGAAAAAGCTGCTGTAGTCTTAATGTTAACCCGCTCGTAACAAATGGTCTAAACATGTCATTCAAGTGAAATATACGTGTTAACACATGAGCAGCTGATCTGAGAAAATAATCCATTGCTGTTTAATGACCAGAAATGAAAAGCGTCTCATTTGGTTGATCAACACAGATTTAGTTCAGGTTTATCTCATGAACACATTCTGTCACAGATGTGTTATTCAAACAGAATGATTAAAGTCAGTTATAGTTGTATTGTGATTGATTCTACCTCTCAGATCTTTCCGGAGCTTCAGGAGATCTTTGGTGAAGTCCTCAAACTTCATCTGAGAGGCCTGGAACAGGTCATGAGGTTCTGGCAGAGGAAACACACACATCTCCCGGCCGGCGTCCTGAAACACACACTCAGTTATTTCATTGATCATAATAACAATGATGACGGTTTGATGAGTTCAGGTGTTACTAAACACGCAGCAGGATTATTTCACACGCATTCAAAGTTCAGTCTGATTTTAAACATCCGTGTCACGTGTGAATTCAGATTTGGATGAACTTTATTTCAAACATTGGATAATATTTGATCTGTTTGATGAACCTCACCTCATCAAAGTGTCTCAGGTAATACGACACAATATAAGACAGCAAACTTTTACTGTTGTCCTGAAAACACAAAAAGAAACAAGTCGTGAGTAATACAGCACTAAATCAAAACAGTGTTTGTGTGATGTGTGTGAGATACACTTGTGTGTGTGTGTTTGTGAAATATGAGTGTGTGATGTGTGTGAGATACACTTGTGTGTGTGTGTTTGTGAAATATGAGTGTGTGATGTGTGTGAGATACACTTGTGTGTGTGTGTTTGTGAAATATGAGTGTGTGATGTGTGTGAGATACACTTGTGTGTGTGTGTTTGTGAAATATGAGTGTGTGATGTGTGTGAGATACACGTGTGTGTGTGTGTGTTTGTGAAATATGAGTGTGTGATGTGTGTGAGATACACTTGTGTGTGTGTGTTTGTGAAATATGAGTGTGTGATGTGTGTGAGATACACTTGTGTGTGTGTGTTTGTGAAATATGAGTGTGTGATGTGTGTGAGATACACTTGTGTGTGTGTGTTTGTGAAATATGAGTGTGTGATGTGTGTGAGATACACGTGTGTGTGTGTGTGTTTGTGAAATATGAGTGTGTGATGTGTGTGAGATACACTTGTGTGTGTGTGTTTGTGAAATATGAGTGTGTGATGTGTGTGAGATACACTTGTGTGTGTGTGTTTGTGAAATATGAGTGTGTGATGTGTGTGAGATACACGTGTGTGTGTGTGTTTGTGAAATATGAGTGTGTGATGTGTGTGAGATACACTTGTGTGTGTGTGTTTGTGAAATATGAGTGTGTGATGTGTGTGTCTCACGCTGCTCTTGACATCCTTCAGTTTGGGCAGAATGTCCAGTGAGAATCCGTCTGCTTGACCTCTGGTCCGGTTTCCACCGTTCATGAAATTCCCAAAAGCCAAAACTAAACCAAGAAGCTGCTGAACTCCAGATGAACTCTGAAGAGTCTAAAGAGAGACACAAACCTGCCATCAGTGAGTGTGTGTGTGTGTGTGTGTGTGTGTGTGCGCGTGTGTGATCAGGTACCTTGCCGATCCTCTGAAGAATCTGAAGTTTGCGCTGGACAGACGAGATGCACTCAGTGAACGTGGACTGAAAGAGAATACAGAAGACTCGACTGGAGAAGTCTGGGATCTGTGAGAGCTGATGGAGAAACCTGTGAGAAACATCAGACAGTATTCACGTCTCATCACGTCTCATCTGTACAGACGCTCTGACGGTATCGCTGGTGTTTCTTACTGTTCAGGTTTATCCAGAGGTTTGCTTCCCTCTTTATCTTTTGATGATTTGATGTGTTTGTCGATTTTATCCATTTCATCATGTTGCGCTCTCTGAAAACACAACACAAGCGCCAAACATTTACATCATTCACAACACTTCAAACTAATGAAATACATGCTTCATCTGTTTGTGTGTGAACAGTCTGTGGAGATGACATGAATGAATGTGTTCTGGGTTCTTTTTATCATGGTTATGGTCAGGGGTTAAATTGGGATTTCTTATGTGCCGGGGATTTTGAGGGGTGCGTTTATGAAGCTTATAATCATATTAATAGACAAACTGTAAAATATAAGTTGATCAAATGCAGATCAAACTCATTCTGGATGCCAGCAGATTACAAAGCTACATGTGAAAAGAATCAAATCAAGTGTCAAAATCAAATATCTTCATTTATTAACGTGCACAGAATTGTGTGTATGACCTTTGTATTTCCAGCACTTTTCTATCAAAACTTGATACAGCATTCACAATGTTTGAGATGACCCATTAACTTGTGTTGCGTTGCTGCTGCACACCACGAACAAACAGCTTTTAACGCTTGAATTTGATTAAAATGACATCATTTGGATGTCGAGCCTTTCTTCACAAACACCTCATTATGACTTGAAATGTTAAACCGGACGAGAAGCGGCGCTGCGTGTCATGTCTACAACTGGCAAACAGTCAGAAAGGAAACACAAGCGCGCGCAGACACTGAATATATCGCCCTTTGAAGGGGAAACCATACAAAACATCACTCCAAATAAAGAGAAAATGACCTCCTTTAATTGAATGAAAGTTATTAGAAAACCCTGATGGGCCAATTAAAGCAGCGCACAGACACATCATCTCATGAGTTTACTTCTCTACACACAACACAACAACTGTGATCACACAAAAGTGTAATATTATATATTTAAACTGTTCCAACACCACCAGACATCAAATATAAGAATGATGCAGTTTAACTTTAATCTGCCGTGTCTCACTATGGTTAGTGTGAATGAGATCAAAAAATATAATCGTCCGTATGCAAAACGTTTATTAAACACAAAGGACAAAACATGTCTGTTGTTAAAATACGTGAGGGGTAATGACAGAATTAAGATGTTTTTATTTCTTTGATTTAATATCAGCATATCTCTCATCAGCTGAGTTTATGCTACCGACATGAATCAACCTCAGATGTGATGAGAAAAAACACAGAGAGCCTAGCAACCAGCGACAACACCCTAGCAACCACACAGTGAACCAGTCCGGACAGTTTGACGTTGTGTCGGTGAGTTTCAGCTTTAAATTGGAAAAGGTGAAGAGATTCTCGCTCAAACCGAATAAATACCTTCATAAACATCAAACAGCGCAGAAACGCACATCCCAGCGCTTTAAGAGCACCAGGAGACTGATCAAAGGGGCACAAAGGCTTTCTCTTTCACCAGAGAGAGAAACAAACAGTTTGGTTTAGAAGAATGGAGCGAGCGGCGACAGACGTGTACAGTTCAGGCGTGAACATAAACTCTGGAAAAATTCTCGGCACCATGAAGCATCACGAGAAGATCGATCACAGCCGCGAGGCCGCTCTTCACACACTTCAAACGCTGTGATTAGCCGCCCGCCGCCTCCATACGCCTGCGATCTGCATCCCATTTACTGCCAGTTTCAGTGTAAACACTTTCAATGTGAACGCAGGAACCTTTAAACACAAACTCACAGACACATATCAAAAGACAATATACACACACACCCATAAAACATTACAGTAAGAGTCTCTGTGTGTTTTATTTATCAACACGTCTGGATTCCACTATAAGAGAGAGAGAGAGAGATTCACATGCGTTTAAGGTCTGACTGTCACGGCACTAAATTCAAGTTTGGACGCGAATGGAAGAATAAAAATTCACTCACAGGAGTTCTATGAAGCACATGTTTATCATAAAACGCTTTTAAAACGGTCAAACACGACCGCTAGCAGATTTAAAACAAACACGCTCTCAAAATGTCCAGCATCTCTCCTGCAATCTAAATCTATTAACCCAATTCAAACTGCACAGACGATCTATAACATCACGTTAATGTCACATGATGTGTGTGTGTGTGTGTGTAACAGGGGTCTTAGATGAGAGATGCAAGGAGCAGGGACCCCCTTATATTAAATGTGTTAACAGAGATATTTAACAATAACAACCCTTATCCTCAAAGCACACACACACTTTTCTGTCTATTATTTTTATTGTTAATATAGATTGTTTGATTATTTTAAGGGATTTGCAGCATCACGCTTTTTCATTTAACTGTGAGACAGACAATCTACTGGTCCTGAATGTTAGTTTTTCCATCGGTACACGGCGCGTGTTTCATTGCTTTTAAACACGTACGATTGTTTTGTCAGCCCACAATGCAGAAGCGGTGTGGTGTCATTTGCCTTTAACATTAGTGCTTTACAGCTGTAAGTCACTTTGGATAAAAGCGTCTGCTAAATGACTAAATGTAAATGTAATGAACCTTTGCTGCACAGAACTCCTCTCATGCGTCCTCTTAACTCATCGGAAGGGAGACGTAACAATAACTTGCTTCTGATGCCTGAATGCATTCAATGAGTCCACACAAAAATTGGTTATAATATTTCTTTAAACACGCTTTACATTTTTAACAAAAAAGTTGCCTTCGAGTAAACAGTAATTAGCAGACCCCTTGCAGGACCCCCGGTGTAACACCAACCCATCAGCTGATGTCAACACTGTGATACTGAACATCAACCTTCAAGCCTCATATAGATCTGACGACATCAAAACATTTGTATTGAAGATACAGGAAAGAATGACATGAGACCCTATATACTGTAAGATCTCAAACAACATAAAGAAAACACACACGACACTCACGTTCTCATAGAGCGCCTGTAACGTCTCCAGATCCACCACCGTGTTGTCCAGATTCAGGACCGCTGGAGACACAGAAACAGACACATCAGAAACATCACACTTCAGAACAAAACATCACTGCATCATCATCATCATCATCATTCAATAACTGCATATCTTCTGAAATCATGCGACACTTTTATACTTCTGAACTGATGCCGATGTAACTGGCTCTACTCGCACACTCTGCGCGGGTCTCGGACCATCGTCGGTCCGGATGGGAGACGGGCGCTCTAATGAGGAGGCTAAAGACCGCAGTCTCTAGCATCTGTCGCTAGCTGGTCCCCGTTACACAGATGAATAAAGATACTGCAAATGTGTGTATGAAGGGGTGAGAGGTCAAGAGAGAAAGGTGGAAGGGAAAAGTGTGACAGATGCGTCAGATCTCATCATCATGGTTCTTATAGTCCTCTTATCTCAGATCTCCAAACTGTTTAATACCTCTCCCCATGAGCGTGTGAGCGTCAGGACGGATGGATTATTACACCTCTTGAGGGATTGAGAAGTGCTGAGGGTCTGATGACCTCTGACCTCCGGGGTCATGACCGGTCTGTGCCGCACCAAATCACACTTTTAGCAGGATTAAAGGATTAATTCACCCCAACCTAAAACTCGTTCATGAACCATTTAACATTCCAGCGTATCCCATACAATGAGTTTACTTGGCCGGTCCGCCCAGCTACATTTACGGCCACCCAAGTATATGTGGCATCACATTTTTTATCCATCCGTGCTTATGACTGTATCTGTGATGGAATAGATATACAGCGTTCATACGTCTCTTTCCTGACCAGCTTGGTGTGTGGCTGCATGCGCATGCGCATCCTCCTCTAACGTGTTCGCATACACTCTCTCTTCCGATGAGCTCCATGTGTCACTTGCATTTAAAATCAAAGAAGCGTTCGTAATGCAGTAACACATTGTGGAGAAAGGGCACACATCATAAAGTCGCTCTTTAATGTAGATGTAATGTGTTGTGATTTTGTCCGATGATGTTGCGTTTATAAATCAGAATTTTAGCAGCAGTTAAAGTGACCGCTGGTGGCATCCCGTTGTAAAGTACAATATAATGTGACAGATAAGAGAGTAGAAGAAAGTGCAAACGTCACAAATATGCTAATTAGTTGGTGACGTCACCAGCAATCCATATGACTCTCCTGAATACACCTGACGTCATTTCATCACCAATGAGATTCAGTTAATGATGTGCTGATGTGTGTTTGCTTTCAGTTCCACTTCATGACTCTCACACACGACAGCAAAACCACCTTGACCTCTGATGACCCCGAAACACAACACAGAGAACCGCAGGCGTCACGTCACACACAAACACATGACCATGATAACATATCCTCACCGTGCTGAATGTCTTTCATGTCAAGATGTAAACTGGACATGAGAATCCCCACAGCCTGAGAACGCTTGGTGTTGAGCAGCTTCACCACCTGAAACACAAACACACACACACACACACAGACAGATATGCATAAGACGTTCTGAGGGCAGCAAGACTGAAAGCGTCAGACGTCAGAGGAACCAGAACACAATCAAATCACATTGAGCAAACTCTGACAGAAACACAGATAACACTCAGATCTGATCCCTGAACTACAACACAATGTACAAGAATACACAGCAAACACAACAGGAAGTGGTTATAGATTCCTGAAAAGAGACGCAGAAACACAGACGTTCTTCAAGCTGTGAGTAAATGAGAAATGTTTTCTTTAATTAGACCGGAAACTCTGACAAACAAACGAGCTTAAAGAGACCACTGAGCTTTCTTCTGTTCTTCATTTCAGCGTCCGGCTGCGTTATGTCCTCTCACTGCCAAAAACACAACCACACACACACATTTTACACACACGCACGCACTAATAACACACTCTAAAAACGCATGCATGCAAACGCAAACGCACACACACAAACAGACAAACACGCCCTAAACACACACATTAAACACTTATGCAAATGCACAAACACAGACAGACACATATTAAACACACACACTAAACATGCACGCAAAGACACACACACACACACACACACACACACACACACACACACACACACACACACACACACACACACACACACACACACACACACACAGCATCTCCCCTCCCTCTCTCTCTCTCTCTCTCTCTCTCTCTCAGCTTTTAATCAACCTTTAAACCTTTTATTAAGGAAAACATGGAAACAACGCTCATTCCAAAGCCAAAGTATTTCAGTGCAGGTCAACGACGCCATTACAAGGTGAAAGAACTATTTCCTGGCATGACAATTACAGCAAACAAAACATGTTAATAATATATCAAAGGAATATGTTTCCGAGCAGAATGATATCAATCAGAGCACAAGTTCTTCTGTTAAACAGGAGTGAGAGTAATGACCTCCAGACCCTTCAAACATGATGAGACGAGTCATCCGAGGCCTACACATTACCATTTCAATCACTAAACATCTAAAGATCCAGACTCCTCCCCCTTTTTATTAAGAAAAGCTGAGAACCTGCAGTGCGGCGACGCTGTGAAGACGACACAAACAAAGAAGCCACAGACGCCAAACACCTCAAAACATTCCGTCCCAGATGCCCCTCTAAATTCATAAAACCACCAGAAAACAGCGCTGCTGTACACAAGACAATAAAGGACGAGTTATAAATATGCACATATAACACATGAATGTGGTTCACCTCACTTCTGTTCTCAGATCAGATGGCTCTGTGTGCGCGGTTCTGTGTGTTTGTGGTTCTGTGCGCGTCTCCGTGGTTCTGAGTGCGTTTCTGCGAGCACGTGTTTGTGGTTCTGTGTGTGTGCGCGTGTTCGTGGTTCTGTGCGCGTGTTCTTGGTTCTGTGTGCGTTTCTGTGAGCACGTGTTCGTGGTTCTCTGTGCACGTGTTCGTGGTTCTCTGTGCACGTGTTCGTGGTTCTGTGTGCGTTTCTTCGAGCACGTGTTTGTGGTTCTCTGTGCACGTGTTCGTGGTTCTGTGTGCGTTTCTGCGAGCACGTGGCTCTGTGTGCGCGGTTCTGCGTGTTCTTAGTTCTGTGTGTGCGTGTTCTTGGTTCTCCATGGTTTTTGGTGCGAGTCTCCGTGGTTCAGCATGTTCATGATTCTGCGTGCGCGGTTCTGTGTGTTCCTGTTTCTGTGTGCGCGGTTCTGTGTGTTCCTGTTTCTGTGTGCGCGGTTCTGTGTGTTCCTGTTTCTGTGTGCGCGGTTCTGTGTGTTCCTGTTTCTGTGTGCGCGGTTCTGTGTGTTCCTGTTTCTGTGTGCGCGGTTCTGTGTGTTCCTGTTTCTGTGTGTGCGGTTCTGTGTGTTCCTGTTTCTGTGTGCGCGGTTCTGTGTGTTCCTGTTTCTGTGTGCGCGGTTCTGCATGTTCCTGTTTCTGTGTGCGCGGTTCTGCGTGTTCCTGGTTCTGTGTTCCTGTTTCTGTGTGCGCGGTTCTGCGTGTTCCTGTTTCTGTGTGCGCGGTTCTGCATGTTCCTGTTTCTGTGTGCGCGGTTCTGTGTGTTCCTGGTTCTGTGTTCCTGGTTCTGTGTGTTCCTGGTTCTGTGTGCGCTGCTCTGCGTGTTCCTGGTTCTGCGTGTTCCTGTTTCTGTTTGCGCGGTTCTGTGTGTTCCTGTTTCTGTGTGCGCGGTTCTGTGTGTTCCTGTTTCTGTGTGCGCAGTTCTGTGTGTTTCTGTTTCTGTGTGCGCTGCTCTGCGTGTTCCTGGTTCTGCGTGTTCCTGTTTCTGTTTGCGCGGTTCTGTGTGTTCCTGTTTCTGTGTGCGCGGTTCTGTGTGTTCCTGTTTCTGTGTGCGCAGTTCTGTGTGTTTCTGTTTCTGTGTGCGCTGCTCTGCGTGTTCCTGTTTCTGTTTGCGCGGTTCTGTGTGTTCCTGTTTCTGTGTGCGCGGTTCTGTGTGTTCCTGGTTCTGTGTGCGCTGCTCTGCGTGTTCGTGATTCTGCGTGCGCGTGATTCTGTGTGCGCGGTTCTGCGTGTTCCTGGTTCTGTGTGCGCGGTTCTGTGTGTTCCTGGTTCTGTGTGCGCTGCTCTGCGTGTTCGTGATTCTGCGTGCGCGTGATTCTGTGTGCGCGGTTCTGCGTGTTCCTGGTTCTGTGTGCGCGGTTCTGCGTGTTCCTGTTTCTGTGTGCGCGGTTCTGCATGTTCCTGTTTCTGTGTGCGCGGTTCTGTGTGTTCCTGGTTCTGTGTTCCTGGTTCTGTGTGTTCCTGGTTCTGTGTGCGCTGCTCTGCGTGTTCCTGGTTCTGCGTGTTCCTGTTTCTGTTTGCGCGGTTCTGTGTGTTCCTGTTTCTGTGTGCGCGGTTCTGTGTGTTCCTGGTTCTGTGTGCGCTGCTCTGCGTGTTCGTGATTCTGCGTGCGCGTGATTCTGTGTGCGCGGTTCTGCGTGTTCCTGGTTCTGTGTGCGCGGTTCTGCGTGTTCCTTGTTCTGTGTGCGCGGTTCTGCGTGTTCCTGTTTCTGTGTGCGCAGTTCTGTGTGTTCCTGGTTCTGTGTGCGCTACTCTGCGTGTTCCTGGTTCTGCGTGTTCCTGGTTCTGTGTGTTCCTGTTTCTGTGTGCGCTACTCTGCGTGTTCCTGGTTCTGCGTGTTCCTGGTTCTGTGTGTTCCTGGTTCTGTGTGCGCTACTCTGCGTGTTCCTGGTTCTGCGTGTTCCTGGTTCTGTGTGTGCGGTTCTGCGTGTTCCTGGTTCTGTGTGTGCGGTTCTGCATGTTCCTTGTTCTGTGTGCGCGGTTCTGCGTGTTCCTGTTTCTGTGTGTTCCTGGTTCTGTGTGCGCTACTCTGCGTGTTCCTGGTTCTGCGTGTTCCTGGTTCTGTGTGTGCGGTTCTGCGTGTTCCTTGTTCTGTGTGCGCGGTTCTGCGTGTTCCTGTTTCTGTGTGCGCGGTTCTGTGTGTTCCTGGTTCTGTGTGCGCTGCTCTGCGTGTTCCTGTTTCTGTGTGCGCGGTTCTGTGTGTGCGGTTCTGCGTGTTCCTGGTTCTGTGTGCGCGGTTCTGTGTGTTCCTGGTTCTGTGTGCGCTACTCTGCGTGTTCCTGGTTCTGCGTGTTCCTGGTTCTGTGTGTGCGGTTCTGCGTGTTCCTGGTTCTGTGTGTGCGGTTCTGCGTGTTCCTTGTTCTGTGTGCGCGGTTCTGCGTGTTCCTGTTTCTGTGTTCACGGCTCTGTGTGTTCCTGGTTCTGTGTGCGCTACTCTGCGTGTTCCTGGTTCTGCGTGTTCCTGTTTCTGTGTGCGCGGTTCTGCGTGTTCCTTGTTCTGTGTGCGCGGTTCTGCGTGTTCCTGTTTCTGTGTGCGCGGTTCTGTGTGTTCCTGGTTCTGTGTGCGCTGCTCTGCGTGTTCCTGTTTCTGCGTGTTCCTGTTTCTGTGTGCGCGGTTCTGCGTGTTCCTGTTTCTGTGTGCGCGGCTCTGTGTGTTCCTGGTTCTGTGTGCGCTACTCTGCGTGTTCCTGGTTCTGCGTGTTCCTGGTTCTGTGTGTGCGGTTCTGCGTGTTCCTTGTTCTGTGTGCGCGGTTCTGCGTGTTCCTGTTTCTGTGTGCGCGGTTCTGTGTGTTCCTGGTTCTGTGTGCGCTGCTCTGCGTGTTCCTGGTTCTGCGTGTTAGTGATTCTGTGTGCACGTGTTTGTGGTTCTGTGCGGTTGCTCTGCTCACCTGTTTGGTCTTTGACCTGCTGATGGTGTCTGACAGAGGTTTCTTCTTTTCTTTTACTGCTGTTTTGGAGAACAGATTGACAAATTCCTCAAAATCCACAGATGGCTCATCGATCTTCTCCCAAACAAGAGAACTCAATTCCCTGCAGAGAATAAAACACCATTAGAGGAGACGTGAGGTTTTGCCGGGGAACAATATCTCTCATCTGATGTACATCTAACTACAGAAGCTAGTTTCGGATTTCTTGAAAGAATTATGATTGGACTTGATTAACTGATTCTAGAGCTGCAATCAGAAACAGAAGAAGTGACTGCAGTACTTTTTGGTGTGCAGCTGTATGCGGGTCCAGTAGAGCGGTTTCATGGGTCTTGGAGGTTCTACAACACCTTTGCGAGGCGGTTTTTCCTGCGCCGCTCCCAGTGCAAACAGCCCCAGCGGTAGAGGAGGTGGCAAACATCCCAAACCAAACGGACCACAAGCCCCCGGGGCCAGAGACGGCGGAGGAGGAGGAGGGGGAGGAGGTGCTGGTCCAGCAGCAGAGAGAGAGGGAGGTACGGACATACCGGGAAGAGGAGGTGGAGGAGGAGGTAATGAAGTGCCTGGGAGTGGAGGAGGTGGAGGAGGTGCACTCATTCCTGGAAGAGGTGGATATGAAGTGCCTGGGAGTGGAGGAGGTGGAGGAGGTGCAATCATTCCTGGAAGAGGTGGAGGAGCAGTTAATGATGAGAAAGGAGGTGGTGGATATGAAGTGCCTGGGAGAGGTGGAGGAGTCATTGCTGGGAGAGGAGGAGGTGGTGGTGGTGGAGGAGGAGGAGCAGTCATTGCAGGGAGAGGAGGAGGTGGTGGAGGAGGTGGCAGTAACGTGCCCTTTTGCTGCTGGCATACACACACAAACGTCTGAGCTGACTGTGACTCCAGTGAGTCCGCTTGACTCCGGCCGGCCTCCTCCAAAGGCACTTTAAACCCGAAGCTCTCCTCCACAGGAGATGTCTGCACTGATTTCACCTCCAGCGCCAGGAGCGCCAGGTTTTCAGTCTGTAGATCCACATGGCAGACGTCTGGAAGGAGAACTCCCTCACCGCCGCACTCCTGATCCTGTGTGATGACCTCCCGCTCCGGCGGCTGCTGTCTCTCCAGCTCAGCGATTTTACAGCGCAGATCTTCAATCGTCTGCTCCAACTGTTCGATCACACACACATGCTCCTGCTTCAGATGCACCGTCTTCAGCACAGACTCCTCCTGCACACACACAGACTTTTATCTTTTAAAAGACCTTATACATCATTACATTTACATGAATAAAATGTTAGAGAGATAAATCGGGTTTTCTTCGACTGAATGTCAAACAAACAGCCAGACAACACAACACAGAGTCAGTAGAGGGACAGCCTATAGGACCTCAGAGAGAGCACACACATTTCTATATGATATATGCATGTATATGTGAAAGAAGCATATCGCTGCTGTCCTTCTGAAACCTCGTATCTACATATTCCGTGCTTTATATATTTGGCCATATCAATGGGTTTCGAAAACATCCAACCAATAAAAAAATCTTGTCCAGGGTATATACAGAGATCACGGAGATACATTGAATACATTTTAAGGTCTTAAAAAGACCTTATCGCCACTTTAAGTTTTAATGGTACATTGGCGACACTTTAACTTACATTTACTATAAACTGAAGGTAAGAGAGCACAAGTAAAAAGTCTCAGTTTGTGATCACTCCTTATTAATGAACCATGATTCAGAAGGGTGGGAATAAAGCACAAGAGAATTCATTGAGTGACTAACCCAATGCAAGGTTTAGAAGAGAGAGAAATGAGGCTATGCTAATCTCCTTCAGACACACAGAGCCGTGCACCTCACGGTTACTCCCAGAGACGGCCCTCGGCCACGGTTACAACTCTTCATCCTCCAAACATTTGCACTAAAACTTGCATTTCTCCATTAGTCAATGATGTTGTTTAACAACCGGCTGTAAATGGACCTCCACTATTGACCTACGCAATGATGAAATATAGGAAAACTAAAGCTTATGACCTCTTTAGACACATATCTAAAGATGATACCAAATTTAATACCTTTTTAAGGGCCTTCGTTTTCTTTAAATATTTATTCATCACTTTTAATAGCCCGCAGACACCCTTTTGCCACCTTTGACAACGCAATATTTAATCCTTTAAGAAGGTCCATTTTTCCATTTCCCATAAAACAGTGAACTCAGACATATGAGGTTTTTGAAAGGATTGCTTTGATTTGTCACTTAACGTGTGTGTAAAAGGTCAGAGCTATTTCTACTGACCACAAGAGACTCTTTTTAACACTTTCTCCAATCACACAAGAAACCAAGATGATGATGCAGAAAAGGTCATTTGATGTTTCAGTGCAGTCAAAGGTCTCTGCGCTCTGTAATCTTCTAGAGTTGTGCTGCCCTCTGCTGGACACACTGAATACTACACCGATGCTTATTTACACCTCATGACCTCATGTCACACACATCATTCAAGAATTATTCAAACAGTGTGCAGCAGAGGAACATGGCAAACATATGATGTACAGACATCTGAAGCAATGATGTTTGTCACATTAATCCTGATTTCAACCTCTGGCAAAAATGATGGAATCAACACACATAGATGATGTTTATCGAGGTCTTTTGTTTAATGAAGCCAGAATGTTAAGCTATTTAACAAAATCCTTTTTGTGTCATATCTGTGATTTTTCGGTTTGCTATAAAGTAAAAAACCTTGATGAACATCATCATAATTGTTGCCAAAGGTTGTATAATAATCAAGAGACACAGACACAGTGCTGAAAAAACATTTAAAATGAGAAAACATCATAAGATGAATCTGTTATCTGAAACACATTCTTTTGATTGATGATGTTGTAAGTGTTGAGAGGCAGATCGGTGTGTTAACACCACAAACATCACAGACGTGACCCCAGAGAACACACATACTTGTGAAACATGTCAAGAATGGATGCGGTGTTAGTGACCCTGAATAAAAGCATCTGCTAAATCCATAAATGTAAAGTAAGTTTTATTTATTCATACACAAAAAAATTAAATTATAACAATCACACTTGACCCTGCCTGTGAAACACAGATGAAGTCATTTTTTGTGATTCACTGTTTTCTGCCTAAAATCATCCTACACGATGTGAAGAGCATTCTTTAAAATGAAGACCTTGATGTCTTTGATTGTGATTTCAATCTATGACATGGATATTAAAGTAATGGTTGACTTCACAGACATGTGTGATGTTTCTTATGTTAAGTGTGATTGATCGATGAGAAGATCTGAGATCAGGAGAGACGCACCTGAATCTGCCGGATTTCTTCATCCTTTAGTTTCGTCAAGTCTGAGATGACGACCTGAAGCTCTGAAACACACACACACACACTAAATAATCTGCTTGATCTTCACTGGTCTGATAAAACTAAACAAGTCATCTACATTCTGAAAGCTTGATCTGATCCGAGTGAAAAACAGCAAAAGTAAACAAGAACTATGAAATAACATGTGAATTATGACCAGAGACTGTTACATCCAAACAGTTATATCTCCAGAGGTGTGTGTGGATGACAGATGTCATCGTCAATGATTTGACAGGATTGTAGAAACACCACAAACACACCACAGACACACCACACACACGCACACCACACACACACACCACACGCACAACCACCACACGCACACCACACACACACCCACCCACCACAGACACACCCACCACAGACACACCACACACACCACACACACACCACACGCACACACACCACACGCACACCCACCCACCACACACACACCCACCACACACACGCACCACACACACACCACATGCACAACCACCACACGCACACACACACACCACACGCACACCCACACACCACACACACACACCACACGCACACCCACACACCACATGCACAACCACCACACGCACACACACCCATCACACGCACACACACCCATCACACGCACACACACCCACCACAAGAGTCATTCCACTATCCAATCACTGATGTTGTTTATTGAGTGCATGATGAAGACATGATGATGTAATCATAGAGAGAGAGATGAGAGATTGATATATCACACAGATGACACACGAGTGGTGATTTGAGTTACTCACCCTCTTCTTCCTCTACTGTCAATGCACCGAAAGCAAAGAAAACAATCCAGTTTAGACACTCAGAGCCCTGAACAACACAAACTCACACAGATGCTGTGCTGAATGTCAAAGACTCTCTCTCTCTCTCTCTCTCTTTCTCTTTCAGGGTGTATAAATCTAAACGCTGACAAAGAGCAATAGCAGTAAGCTTTGGGTACTTTCTAGAAACAGCATTTAAAGTTCAGTCTGCACTCTTTCTTTATGATGTTTGTGGTGACGGAACTAAATGACTTTGATTACACTCATTAAAGATCTCTCTGTGTCCGTGTGTCCATGGCCTTGTTCTGTAAACCTAAACCTGAATACACACAAACTCATGTCACCTAATTGGTCCCCATGGACAAAAAAGCATTTCAATCGTACAGAACAATATAAAAAAAGCATTTCCTATGATCTTTAGGTTAAGCACAGGGGTCTTCGACTTCTTTTCTTTGAGGGCAAAATTCCAAAAGTATAAATAGGATACAGGCCAGTTTTTGACCATATCCTCATTTCTTCTGTTATTTTGTATTTCTGTTGTTGATGGAATTTCTTTTTGCATTTAAGGGCACAAGACGTGTTTTGGAACGTGACCGATCGCGTGTGCAAACCAACTGCCTGTGACTGTGGATTGTCGATTATAACGTTTCTTGGACAGACCCATCAAATCGCTTCATAAGACGTCTATCGTTATGTGCGGCAGGAATTACTTTCCTAATGAATGTAGAAGCGTTTTGGACTTTCAGAGATGTGGCGTCTCAGGACGTGCTTTTCTTCAAGCACACTTAAAGTCCCTCCTCTTATGTGAAATGTTAAGGCGGGCCGGGTCAAGATGATTGGTGTGCCGCATTCAGTTTGTATGGTATAAAAATGATTACGCCCCTACGGAGATAATAACCCCAGACGTGTGTGTGTGTGTGTGTGTGTACAGTACCATCCTCAGTGTATTTGACTTCAGGTTGGTCTGTCAGTCCCGGTCTGGCCAGGGGCCACAGGTTTGACAGATGTCCAGGTAAACGTCCCTCCAAACGCTCCAGAGACTGAGGCGGCTGACTCACTGTTGCCCATGTGTATAACTGATCATGCTAAACACACAAACAACAACAACACACACATTAGAGAAGAGAGATCAACAGGAGGGACAAAACAAATATAAACTCAGCTCATGAGTGTTAATACAACGCTTACTTTTAACAGTCACACCAGAAACTTTTGTTTGTGTTAATGCAGCTTTGATATATTTAGGGCCTGATCAGACAGAACACGTCTTTTGCTGTGAGATGCGACTCTTGAACTGTTTTCAGTTGGCAGGGAGTGTTTTGCACACGTCGGGCGTCTCGCAGCACATTCTGCTGCACCTCATGTTTAAGTTTTTGAAAAAACTCAACTCTGAGCAGAAAAGCAATTGACGTCATGTGCACTTTTTTCCCATTGGCCAATCGAATGAGTGGAGAGGCGGGGCTTTCCTTAAGTTGAGACCACTCGCGGTAGAATCCTCGACTGACAGGACAGGTGGTTACCTAGCAACGTAATAAACCCTCCGTGCTGCTCTTTTCAAAGAGTCAACAAAAGAGCAGCGCTGCACGTTCTGTCTGATCGCACCCTTACACTTCAATACTTGTGTACAATGTCATAACTATAATATCTGATGCATACAATGAAAAATACTTTAAAAAATGCAAAAATAACAGTTGCGAGATGATTTTCTGTATAGGAATATAAAAAAATTAGGAGTACTCTTAACTTCACACGCAAATCAAACCTCAAACTCACATTCTTCACATGCTCATGTGCGGGACAGACTGAAGTTTAAAGGAGAGAGAGAGAGATCAGATGTGTTCTTAACATGTGACCTGATGATCATCACTCAAAACAAACATCATTCAAACACACCCAACATCACAAGCTCTTAAAAAACACATTCTGTCATCAGTTATTCTCCTGTGTTTTCATCCATTAGATGTACAGATGCTGAAACATCAAGAATAAAACATCTGCTCATAATGTGTGTAAAAAAATGTATATAAACATTATATGAATGTATTTATAAGGGTTGGGTACCAGACTCTGTACTTTTAAGGGCACCGTCCAAATTAAAGAGTATCAATTCACATTAAATCAATCGGCAAATTTGGGTACCTGAGAACACATCAGGTGATGCACAAGAGCAAAAACGTTAGAGAGAGACCGAGATCATTTTACTTCAAAGCAAAAATAAACAGCTAATAAAGAAGGCTGTCCTAACCAACATACAAAATGAATATATACACTTGACTGTACATATGGTTATCATACTTATATTATTTATTTCACTTGTTTGGTACCGTATAGTTACCAGTAGCAGCTAAAAGGTGAACGGTACCCAACCCTAGTATTGATACAACAGCTCCATAAACACCATCAAACATGTTCAGTTATGACTTGTGTGACTTACTGGATGATTTTGAATCACATAAACAACTCAATTCTTCAGCATTATGTTGTTGTGAACGGGTTCTTTAAGAAGTGTGAATGATCCTCTAGCATCACAATCCTGTTTGTCAGCAGATGGCAGCCTGAACCTGTAAGTGTGTGTGTGTGTGTGTGTACACTTTCACGCTGTGTGTGTGTGTGTGTGTGTGTGCACAGCTTCTTGCGAATGAAACTATGACATAAGAGCTATTAATAGAGTTCCAAAAAGCGGCAATCACAAAAGTCAGATCACATGACACCAGCATCAGCCAATAAGAGAAGACATGAAGGAAAGAGTTTGATTGAGAGAAGCCTGTAGACTGATTCCTAATTCACATCACACACACATCAACACATATTCCTGCCTTCAGCTTTATTCTAAACCTTCACAAACAAATGAATTCAACTCCAGCCATGACTTCAGACCAAAAGAAGGGTTTCAGATGTGCTCTATAATAACTACAGTATGTCGAGCATGCGAGTGATGACATCACTGTGACGTCTGCAGCAGTGAAACAAACTGATGCATGTTTCCTTCATGATTTGACACTGAAGTGCAGAGATGAAACTCACGTCAAACTTTGGTGCGAGGTGTCCGCTGCCGCTGCACGGCTCCCTGAAACAATCACTGAAGGGAAGTAATAAACCCATCGCCAGAATCCTGGAGCAGATCTTCTCAGCCTCCTCGGGTTCTCTGGAATCCTGCTGCTGGAAAAACCTCTCCAACAGCGTCCGGCCTGAGACACACACACATGAACACAAATAAATATATTTTGACAGGAAACAGTTCTGGGCCGCTTTTGACCACCGTTGTAATTTTCTGTCTGGTTATGAACATTCTTCCAAATATCTTCCTCTGTGTTCATCAGAACAAACACATTTATACAGATGTGGAACAACTCGAAGGAGAGGAAATGAAGACAGAATTTTCATTTTTGGGTGAAGTATCCCTTTAAACATCTCTTCATGTCTCAATGATGACGTCCTGACTCTTGTTCACATGACAAAAACACATGTGACTTAAAGAAACAAGAGTCATTTACTGTGATGTCACACACGCAGGAAGGTGTTCACAGCGTTTGGAGAGATCTGACACGGCACATTAATCTCATGTCGAGTGTGTTTGTAATATCAGAAAGGAGAATCTGTTCATGTAGTCTGAGGTGAATGTGATGTGGTATAAATAATAAATGTGAAGTCACATGATGATGCTCTCAGATTTTCTATCGATCCGTCAGTGATGCGGAGTCTCGGAGGATTGATCCGATTGGCTGAGAGAGCGACTGACGTGACTAATGGAGCTCAGTCCTCAGATGTCATCTGCTCTAGACAGACACAAAGTGTTTTTGCTTTGCTTTTTGGTAAGTCTGCATTTGTATTTCTCTTTTTTTACTTTCGAGCGGATCTTCTGACCTGATCCAGTAGAAACGATCAGAACATAAAGAGCTCAGAACCCATTAGAATATGAATCAGACGAATGAGTCGACTGGCTGATTTATTCATCTAAACAACACAAACCACAGCGGTCTATCAATACAATGAGCTCAAACATACCAGCAGACACTATAAACACAGAGAGAGAGAGAGAGAGAGAGAGAGAGAGAGAGAGAGTCACTTCTCGCTCTCTCTCTGTCTTTCGTTCTCTTTCACCAAATACAGAAACAACAAGCCCAAATATTTTGCTAAGACAAATTAAGTTTCTAAACACTTTTCAAATACAGCACATCACACGACTCACCTGTAAACACCTCCTGAAAGCTGCAGGTGGAGGACTGAGGTGCTGTGACACCACCCGTCCCGAGCGTCCCCTCCGAGCCACCGTACTCCAGGTAATCAGCCGACCCCGCCGTTTTAGGAGGCAGGGCACGAAGCTCTTCTGTCCAGTCTGCCGATCGGCTGATGGGTCCGGTGATGCTGTACGAGCGCTGACGCTTCACCCGTCTCCTCTCCACCCTGGCAACCGTCGCCGAGGAGTCGCGGCCTCTCCGTGTGAAGAGCGGGCTGTGAGATGGAGAGGGCGCGGGCGAGCAGGAAGGCGAGCTGAGCTGACGAGTGGTGGTTTTGATGTAGGACGTGCTGATGGGGGGGTACGGTTTGACGGAATTGCCAGCATTGGTGGCGCAGGACTTCAGCAGACGTGTGGCCAGCGGACTCTCCGGCTGCGTCCACTGCGAGAACGTCACGCTGCTCTTGCGTCTCGGGGTGATGGGAATGTCGTCCTCGGTCTCGGGCGCTTCCATGGTGAGCTCCACCGCGCTGAGACACTCCATAGAGCCCCCCGACTCAAGAGCGTCACCGGCCGATACTGTTTCGGTGCTTGGAGCGTCTCGGGGCCAATGGTCCATGTGTTCGCCATCATCTTGCTCTTCCACAGCCTCCACCGCACTTTCAAATGAAGCCGTGAGGTCCGGGAAACTGGTGGTGCTGGTCGTCTTGGTAACAGGGCTCGTGGCCACGGGCAGAGGGGCAGGGGGATCGCTTGCAGCCTCCGGCTCTTTTGTCACGGTTGCCTGGGCGATTGAGGAACAAAGAGCCTCTTCGGAGGAGAGAGCGTTGTTGGGGTCTAAAGCAGGGTGATGAGGGGGGTGTGGGCCGTTCTGCTGTTTAGGGACCAACTCCAGCACGGTGAAGGTCTCCGAGTCGGGGGTGGGAGTGCTTTTGACATCACCGCAGACGACTTGTTTACAATCCTTCTCCCACGGTATGTCGACGGCGCTGGTCAGAATCACACCTTGCTTGAGCCGGATGGCCTGCTGAATGTCGGCCAGCAAATCCTCTTGTTCAGCAGCGGAGTGAAAACTGTACATGTCCATATCCGAGCCAGAGCTCACCACCTTCTTTTCCTCTTCCTCCGGGCCGTCCAGCGTGGTCTGCCTGCTGTCGGCCACCAATAGAGGCCTCTCGCCGTCGGCATCCGACTGGCCCAGCTCATCTCCGGACAGATCCGGCGTTTTGTTGCATAGAGATGGAACGCTGTCCAGTTCATCGTGCTGGGAGTCTAACGCTTCCTCTTTAGATCCGCCGAGAAAGCCCTTGGCCTTCCCCTGATTCTTACGCTTCCGTATGTGAGGAAACACAGATTTGGAGTCTTTGTTTTTCTTTTTGCTTCCCTCTCCGTGTTTGCCGTGGGATTTCTTCCCGTGGTGTTTCTTTGTGCCATTATTCTCTCGGAGAGCTCCGCAGTCTTCGGCAGCACCTCCCGCATCCCCCCCGGAGGTGCGCTTGAGCTTTCCGTCTTGATTTCCCATGATGAGGAGCTCGTTCACGGCATGGCCGCTCCCGAGCCTGCGTGCACGTCTGCGTGAGCGCCCGGTTGCCCCCGACGACGCGTTCTCGCCGTCAGATGACGAGGAGAGGCAGGGAATGGAAGAACAAGCGGTGACGAAAGAGACATAGAGCAGGTCGCTGTCAGCCTCGCTGCATCCCTCCCGCTTATTCTCCTCCGCTCTGCGGAACGAGCCGGGAAGGGAGGGGGAGCGGCCCCAGGGGACGTCTGAGCTCGGCTCGTGCTGCGGGTGGGGGAGGCGGTACTGCTGCCGTCTGCCCAGACTGAACGCCTCCAGCAGTCTCTGTCTGATGCCTGGAACCTCCAGTATCTGCACGGGCTGCATCATCAAACGCAAGAAAACACACGCAACAGCTGTGGAGATGAGAAGAGGAACACAAGAGTTACTGTCGCACACTACTGATAAAACGGGACTGACAGACATCAAGAGAGATACATTGACAATGACAAAATACTTACCAGGAAAAGTGAATAATATTTACATTACTAACATGTATAACAATATATAACACATATAATACAAATATGTTATATTTTGACATACATAATAAATGATATAAAATGTCATTATTGATATTTCTAATATTTATAAAACATTGGTCCATTGGTTTTGTGTTCATACAATAGAAGTCAATAGGGACCAACGGTTTACTAAATATCTTCTTTTGTGTTTTGCAGAAGTAAGAAAATAAAACGAGTTTAAATGCCAACAGGGCGAGTAAATGACAACAACATTTCCTTTTGAAGGTGAACGAGTCATTTAAAGACATTCTGTACAACAAGCGGTTTAGCATTAAGAGTTTGTTTATTAAAATAAGACAAAACAGACTCTCTGTAAGTGTTTTGGAAGTAAAAATATGATAAGTTCTCAAATACATGACCAAAGTGTCGTCTCAAATACTGCTTTACAAAGATCCTTTATTTACTCGGACTATCACACAAACAAGGCTACGCTTTACAGTAAAGTACAGTATTTTTAGCTTTTGTTAATATATATTCAAACTTAAAACTAACAATAAATCTACAGTGTGTGTTAATTCATTGAACAACATGTTCATTTTAGCATAATTACTTTTCTTGTTGTTAAAATAAGTCCACACACAATGGAGTAACATAAACAATTGTATAAATATTAACACTATATTATTCAACTTCATTGTATCTCTGTTAGATCATCATGTTAGATCAGAGGTTTCC
Organism: Barbatula barbatula; assembly: GCF_947034865.1. Classification (NCBI taxonomy): domain Eukaryota; kingdom Metazoa; phylum Chordata; class Actinopteri; order Cypriniformes; family Nemacheilidae; genus Barbatula; species Barbatula barbatula. The sequence goes on along the minus strand of NC_136779.1, from coordinate 160,470 downwards.
CCAGACAATCTTTGAGAAACTAAAGACAGCATCAGTTATAAAACTCTATAATGAAGGTTTTCACACTTTTTGTCTGACAGTTTAAATGCTTCTTTATACAAAAAATGTAAATGTATTTTAGAAAAAGGTTAAGCATGTTTGGGGTCGTTGGCATGGTTACACGGATTTAACAAACACAACTGTACTGTAAAGTGTTCACAAACATAAAAACACATGAAACATTACAGTATCTGATCACGTGCAGGTTTAATATAACTGACAGTCATCCTCATCCAAAATGAACACAAAGCAGAAGACACTCATTACAAATCTTATTCAATTAACATGATTTAAACTTCTGACTAATAAAGTCATTTTATTACTGTGAATGTGACTGAATCACGTGACACATTATGACACATCAGAAGACACGTTTGCGCTCGGCAGCTGACGTCATTACAAACTAAAAACATTATCGATAAAAACATTAGATTATCTGTGACGTGTTTTAAAGTGGATTTGTCTTCTTTTGAGCCGAACATAAAAACACATTACGGCTCGGATAGTTGAATGAAGTGGATGAAGAAGAAAGTGTGAATATGACTGATTTAACTGAAGCATCATCTTTAATTAATAATGTGATGAATGTGTAATAATCACCTCAGTGTGAGGAACTCTTGACAATAACAACACTACTTAATAAACAGCGTGTGTGTGCTTGTGTTATACTCACTTATGAATCACAGCAACACATGTGCGTCTCAATCCGTCAAAACCGTGTACGTGTGTATTTGTGTTTGTGTGACAGTGTGTGTGTGTGTGATGTTTTTTTCCCGCCGGCAGATTTTAATGTGACACGTGTGAAACACCTGAGCCGCTGATTTGTTGTCCGATCGTGACGCCTGCTGGTCATTCACAGTCACTACACCACAACAGAGACAGATGACGCACCGAACGCTGAACAGTACGTCAACGTCGCCGCCATATTGGTGAGGGCAACGCATTGAAGTACCTGCATTAAAAGCACAATGACGTTTACATTTCTCATCAGGTTTTAATGGTTATGTGGAGTACAATATCGATATTCAGGCGTGGAAAGTTATTCAATGTCGTAAGAACTTGCGACAAAACACAACAAAAGCAAACACATCCACTTGAAATGCGTGAAAAATAAACGCTTTGATACGTTTGGAGCTTTGTATTTCAAGAGCACTTCTTCTGTTAAGGACCCGAGGAGACGTCTCTGATGTTATCTAATTAAAGTACACAAATCTAGTTTAGTATTTAAAAAACAAACCTTCATCGTGATCACTTGTTTTTATCATCATTTTCAGGACCTGAACACATTCAGATTGACACTGTTAAGATGATGCTGCATCAAAAGAATCAAACTGACTGTTGAAGTATCTGGATTAGTGATGAATAAACTGTAACAATAACATATAGACAGAAACAAATGTTTAGTATAATACAATTTACGTTGCTTTGGATAAAACATTCTGCCAAAATGTGTAAATGTAATAATAAAATCTAATAGTTTGAAATGACTTAAAAATGTAATTAGATTCAGTTAAAGGCCACGACTCATAATGTTATAGCCTACAGTTTACATAAAACTACAGTAAAAAACTCTGTAGGAGATCTGTACTTTATTACTCCAAGTACTACAGAAATAAAATAAAGCAGAACAATCCGTCTGAATGAAGAAACAGTAAAGCAGAATATTTCATGTTTTCTCTCTGTGTGTGTGTTTTATTTAACAGACTAAAATATAAAACCTCTTCTTGAATACAAGCTGAAGAACAGAGATTGACTTGATATTTTTCTTTATTGACAGACTGAAGGTTTTGTTCTAACCACGAGAGGGAAGTGTGTGTTCACAAAACTCCAACAGCAGTAAAACATTCAGATCTAAAGACACAAAGAGCCACAACCTTTTATAAACACATATACAACCAACAATCAACATTACACAATACAAGTTACAAAATACCTGACAGGCTTTCTTTTACAGGAAATTTGACAAATATTTCCATGTCCAAAAACATACAAAAAAGTGAGGAGTCAGTAGATGCGTTTAACTGCATCCCTTACAAAAATAAGTACACTTCATAGATGAACTGATAGTTTACTACTTCAATATTTCTAGGACTTTCCTTTAGTTAGTGTCAGTACACTTTGACGTTTTCTTTGAGTGAACTTGAAGGGATACCTCTCGCATCATTTGCTGTATGAATGTCTTTGTTCTGATGAACACACGGGAGGATATCTGGAAGATTGTCAAATCTCATCCCTCAAATGATGGCTGAGATGTGACATTCTTCTGATATCGCTAGTGTTTGTTTCTAGTTTGAATGACCAAGACACATTTACATTGAGCCCTTCATATTTACAATAAAATACATGGATGATTCTAGACTTCGGTTTTCTTTCTGTGGGCTTTCACAGCTGCTTCTCTCTGCTGTCTCTTCTGGTCCCACAGACACATGAGGATGGATTTAAAGGTGCTGCGGAAGGTTTGGTTACACAGAGCGTAACACATGGGATTGACCGTACTGTTGACGTAACACAGCCAGTAACCCAGAGCCCACAGCGTCTGTGGGATACAGTCCGTACAGAACGTGTTCACCAGAACCATGATGTTATACGGCGTCCACGTGATGATGAATGCCAGCAGAATGGCGCTGAGCGTCTGAGCAGCTTTCTTCTCTTTCACCAGAGACAGCTTCTTGCGTTTGTTCACCCGTTTGTGTTTGTGTTTGGTCAGAGCGGCATTGGATTGATCTTTCGAGTCCAGGGCGGTTTTGGAAAAGCCCTTTCTGGAGGGTCTCGCCTCTGCGTCCTCCGGTGGTCTGAGCGCCTCGGAGACTCCGCCCACTTTGCTCCCCGGCACGCTCACGACGATGGAGAAGATGGCTTTGGGAGCTTCTCCATCATCTTCATCGTCCTCGTCTGACTGATCGATGGAAGCGGTCATTTCGTTGTTACTCCAGCTGTTGCTGCGGTCGGCGTCTCCTGTACATCTCTGCGCTCCTCTGCGGCACGGCGGACAGAAGCGGAAGCGTCCGTGATTCTTCTTCCCACAGTTCCTTTGTCCTCTGATCTCACACACGAGCGACGCGGGTTCCTCCTGACCCCCTTGGTTTCCGGACCCTTTCAGTCCGGCGAGCTCTTTGGAGCGGTTCTCCGTCTCTTTATAGATCCGCCAGTACAGGACGGTCATGATGGTGACGGGCAGATAGAAGGCGGCGATGGCCGTGCAGAAGGTGATGATGGGCTCGAAGAGAAACTGTATGTAACATTCACCGGCCGGAACCGTCCGCTCTCCCACAAAGTACTGCCAGAACAGAATGGCGGGAGCCCACAGAACGAAGGAGATGGACCAGGCCAGTCCAATCATCATCATGGCCCGTTTGGTGGTCCGCTTGGCTCTGTAGGTGAGTGGGCGCGTGACCGAGAAGTACCTGTCGAAACTGATGACCAACAGGTTCATGACGGAGGCGTTACTGGCCACGTAATCGATGGCCAACCACAGATCACAGGCCCAGTTCCCCAGCACCCATGTGTCCATGATGATGTATGTGGTGTAGAGATTCATGGACAGAACGCCGATGATGAGATCAGCAAACGCCAGACTCAACAGATAATAATTATTCACCGTCTTTAACTGCTTGTTGACTTTAAACGACAGCAGCACCAGAATGTTTCCGATGATGGTGACTAAAGAAAGTGACCCACACAAGAACACGATGATCGCCACCTGCCAGATGGTCCGGCCGCCGAACGGGTCGTGCGCCACGGTGGGCGAGAGCGTGGCGTTCTGGCTAGCGGTCAGATTGGTCCCCGGCGTGAGGAGAGAATCGTTGGTCTCCGTCCAGACATTATGCGGCGCAAACGCGGTGACGGGAAAGGCCCGCATGCCCGGAGAGCTGTTGGTCAGGAATATTCCGGATTCACCGATCAGCATCAGATTCATGATGTTCAATTCTGTAGATAAAGACAGGAAAGAGTTAACGCGAACACATCCGTGCTTTTCAATGTTTCATTCCACAGACATCAAACATCAACACTGAGTAGAGGAAATGAAGATAAACAACAGATCTCTAACTTCATCACATCACCAGTAAAAGCTCTTCACAGCGGAGGATTGAGATGCGATGTGATGGTCCACAGAAAGAGAGAGATCCTCAGACACTCATGAAGCTCAAACTGTGGACAGATCAGACACAGAAGACCAGACACAAGACTGAACTTCACACACGCACACACACACACACACACACGCTGATGTCGGCAGTAACTCATTATGTTATTTTCCTCGGGTCAGATGTGATTCTCAGATCGATTCTCATCATGTTTGATTTATAGCATCAGAATGAATGTCTGTAATAATAATAACCTGCGTTATTTATTTCAATTAAAGTTCATTCAATTTGGACATCAACGTATGTAAACAACCCTGAAAATCACAACACCTGAGGTCAGCTGTGCTCTTGCTGAAGGTCAAGGGTCACGATCAACTCAGCCAACTCTGTGTTAATGAGGAAGTGTGTGTGTGTCCCTTGGATATGAGACCATCTGTTGCTTTTCACAGTCACACTCAAGACTAAAACCACACACACACACACACACACACACACACACACACACACACACACACACACACACACACACGCACACACTTGCACTGCTGCCAATGAGAGACAGAGACAGAACTCCACTAACCATCTGCCTAAACTATCCAGAATTTCTGAAAATAATTACAAACCAAGTTTGTCGTGACTCTGCAAAGATGCTCAGTGTTTGCCATCTCAATCCACAACATCACATACATGCATGTACAGGTATATACAGAATGCATATATATATGTTTGTTAGATATAGACAAAAGAAAAGAATAATTACGATTCAAATAAAGTTCAATTGAATTTGAATTTACTGTGTGTGTGTGTGTGTGTGTGTGTGTGTGTGTGTGTGTGTGTGTGTGTGCGAGAGAGAGAGATGCACACACCTGTGTGTTTTATTATCTCTGTGGGGACAGTCCGTAATGAGTTGTTTATTGTACAAACTGTATATTTTATCCCAGAAACCTAAAGATCCTAGAAAACTTTTTGCATTTTTAGATTTTAAAAATGATCGTTCTGTACAATTAATGAAGTTTTGTGCCTGTGAGGACCTCAGTTATGGTCCCTACAGTGACACGAGTCCCCATGAGCTGGTGTGTGTTCAGGTTTAGGTCCCCACTAACTTATACAAACCAAGTCCAAACACACACACTCCCACACACACACGCGCGCGCACACACACACACACGCAACCACACACGTGCGCACGCGCACACACACACACACAACCACACACACACACACACACACTCACGCGCACAGGTTTTTTTGAGTGAATATGCCTGAGCTCAGTGTGTTTGCCAAATGAAATCCCACTGAACCAATGACCATAACAGGAGATCTGAACTTCACCACTAGACGAAATAAATATCCCCCCCACACACACGTGTACTGTATTCATATGGTAGAGAAACACACACAGATTTATACTAAACACATGAATGTTTGTTCTTCTCAAAGTAAAGATGCTGTGCTGTTGTGACGGCCGTTTCTTCAGATCCACAGTATTGATGATTCTGGCATAGATTAGCACAGCCTGTAAAGAACTGCACACAACACTCATACAGGCTGTACTAATTAAAGCCAGAATCATCAGACACATCTTCACACCATCAAATCATTTATTCACAGCACACAGCAGGTTTTCAGCTTCATAAAACACATGAAACCAGTAACAAACATCTCAAAAAAGAGACATGACAGAAAATAAACTGAGTGAATATAAAATGCTAATACTAACATAATCCCAGAGAATTCTGTCTGTAAACACATAAATGAATGTCACGTGTTTGAAGAAGACACACTTCTTAAATTCAATCTCAAAGACATTACAGAGACGCTCATTACACCCCATCACAATAACAAAACACTTCATTCCATTACATCATCCTCATGATAATCAAAGAAAAAACATGAATAAAAGCAACACATAATAGATAGATGAAACCACAAACCCTTAGATTATGTTGAGGATAAAGTCAATCATTCAACCGCACAATCAATAACAAACACATGAGCGCACAAATGAATCACTAATACCAGACCCAGTGTGTGTGTGTGTGTGTGTGTGTGTGTGTGATCTGATGCATCTGATGTCCTGAACATTTGTTGTAAAAATGAGTATAACAGTCATTAATAATGCAGATAACACTGATGTCTTTTGTCTGGGTTTGATCAAATAAATGGAGATGTCTCACTTTACTTCAAACTTTTACAAAAGATGCTGTGACATTAATCGTGTGAATTTACTGACATGAGATGAACTCAGAACACACACACATTTAATTATCTGTGCATTTTTTAAAAGACGTTTAAATCATGTTGTTAATATTGCAAATTACAAATGAGGATGCCCCAAAGGGGTTTGCTTGGATTTTACAGGTTTTGTTCACTTTTGGACATAAATTTGTCCCCAAAATATAGTTAAGTCGGTACACACACACACACACGCATGAACACACAGAAATAAGATAGATTCTCTGCTGTCTGACGGAATGAGTGATAAAATCTTTTTTTCATGGCTATTGATAAAGAGTTTGATTCTTTTATTGATCGACTGAAGTATGAAATGTAAAAGTCGTCATTGATTTGCTGTAAGTGTGAATGTGGTGTTCTTCTGGCCTCACTTCAGTTTCACACGGAAACATCAACATTTTCTCATTAAATCTGATCTCTCGGTTATCTGTGACAGCGTTCACATCTTTAATAACTGTGGATTTTCATATGATGTGATTCTATTTTGAGTCTAAGTAAACCTCAGAAGTAATGCATCAAATATGTGAGTAAACAGCGAAGAAACAAATGAAAGTGACACAGCGCTGTTACACAAACTTCACATCATTCACGTGTTGATTTAAGGAAACACTTCTATAAGAATTACCTGGTTAAGAAGTTTATGAACCGCGTGCTGCATCTCCTCGTGGGTGCTCACAGATGATGTTTAGCCAATCAGATGAGCTGTATCACTCTGGATCTGCAGGAAATGACATCACGAGAACACTGATTGATTGATGGCACACACAAATATTCACAAGCAACTAACTATCCTGAGAAAACATCTACTAATATATATAATATATAGTTATTTTAGTCCAAATGTTGTATTATGGTGTATTTACAGTATCCAACACACGGGATTGAGTGATGATTCAACGGCGGCACCATATTGAGAAGATCAAGACTCACCTCAGAAGTGAATGAAACCCCTTTAACATTTCACATCTGATCTCAGTGCTATACATGTGAATTTTATTCAGAAAAGAAATAACTGAAGCTTGATGATTGTGACCTGCACATTAAAATCAGTTGAGAAATGTAAATGTGCTTTTTATCAAAGAATCCACAGCTATCGTTTACTTGTATGTGTCACAGTCTCTCTTGACTTCACTGTCAACATACAATACTGTGGACAACACGGCATCCATGTGTGTCTATAATGTGTGTCGAAAATAAGGTTGTCCAGCTCATGTTTGTTCATATAACTGTTTGTTTGTTGTCTATATAATATCATAGAGCATCTGGCATTGTTTGACATTGATTCACACCACACACATCAGTGCCTCTCTGACAGATGAAGAGATTTGGACTTTATTCAACTTCTGCTGAATGTTACGAGCAGATCATTCATCTCCATGACACACACCAACTGTTACATTAACACGCACACACACCTGCACGCGCACACACGATGTAACATTAACATGCACGCACACACAACACACACACGCAAGCACACACATACACATGTTAAATTAACACACAAACATGTAGGCAAGCAAACTCATACACGATGCTACGTAAACACACACAACACACGCATGCACGCAAGAACACACAATGTTACAGTAACACGCACACAAAACACACACATGCAAGCACATACTGTACACACACACACACACACACACACACACGCACACACACACACAATGTTACAGTAACAGGCACACAAAACACACACATGCAAGCACATACTGTACACACACACACACACACACACACACACACACACGCACACACACACACAATGTTACAGTAACAGGCACACAAAACACACACATGCAAGCACATACTGTACACACACACACACACACAATGTTACAGTAACACGTACACACACCTGCAGGCACACACAACACACACACGCAAGCACATACTGTACACACACACACACACACACACACACACACACAATGTTACATTAACACACACACACACCTGCACGCACGCACACACAACACACACACGCAAGCACATACTGTACACACACACACACACAATGTTACATTAACACACACACACACCTGCACGCACGCACACACAACACACACACGCAAGCACATACTGTACACACACACACACACACAATGTTACAGTAACACGCACACACACCTGCACGCACACACAACACACGCAAGCACATACTGTACACACACACACACACAATGTTACATTACTGTAACACTCACACACACACAACACAGACACGCAAGCACATACTGTACACACACACACACACACACACACACATGCAAGCATGCAAGAACACACAATGTTACATTAACACACACACGCTATGTAGACAGCAGAGCCGCTTACTAGAGTTCAGAGCTGCAGCGACACTGAAACATCCACTCAGCAAAAGAGTTTAATGAAGACTGAACTACTGCAGCGGTTACGTCATTTACTGATGGATGCAAAGTCTTATTTGAACATCAGGACCACCAAACCTTCACGATAAGAACCTCAACAAATCTAAATAATCCTCAAGACACTTCATCTAGTAGTGAAGAGTTTCACATCAGAATGTGTGTGTGTTGTACCTGTGGCTTATTTTATAAGGACAACAATACTGTAAATATTGATCATATGAATTGTGCAGCCTTTCATTATATATCCATCTCATATAATCACTCGATTCCTGTTAGGACAAGATGAAAATACTGTAAAATGTAAAACGCTTACATGAAAGAAAGTATTTGAATAAATGAAGAGTTTGCTTCCAAAATGAGAAAATCATGTTTTTTATTGTGCGTTCCAATTAATCTCAATCAAACTGCAGTTGGTTTGTTTTGATTTAAGCCATAATAACTCAGAAATACAGCTAACTAACACAATAAAACACAATAAAAACATGATTTTAAGTTCTCATTTTGGAACCAAACTCTTCAAATACTCCCACATGAAAACATACTGTTATTATTATTTAACATAGTCAACTGAAATGTTTCTTTGAAGCTCACTATAGTAAACACTTTGTATACCACAGTTTTCCATTTAATCAAAGTTCATATACCACAGAACGCTACAGTACAGTTTACTATAGTAAACATTATATTACACTACAGCATTATAATGTGGGCTTAGAGCTGAAGGTTTGCCGTGTTTTCTTCTCTCAGCTGTGTAACGTCTTATATCTGGTCAAGCTTTCGTATAGTGAAAGTGCATTAATCATTGTTTACAGTGACTACGGCGATGCCATCCCAATCTAAAAAAATCTAAATAGATGAAAACACTCAACAACAAACACATTTGACTTTGAATAGTTCTGCTTTCTCATTTACACTTCTGTACTGTTCAGTTTTATCAGGGAGCAGATAAATGAATCCAGAGCTCATCTCAGACTAACCGGTGTAAATCCAAACTACGAGCGCCACTGAACAAACCATCCCGTCACTGCCAAGAATCCCACCGCAGCGCTGACATGAAGCCAGCAGAACCACTGAAGGAACAGTGAGTGCTTCTCCAACATATTCAAAGATTTCCTCAAGCTAAAGATGAAGAAATGAGACGAGCATGAGACAGTCATTATACACACAAACGTTCTTCCTGCTCACAGATGAGATGATGGAGAATCATGAGAGTGCTTTCTACTCCTCACATCAACTTCAACCTCAACCTACAATATTATAAACTGCTCAAATACACAATAAAGTTGACATGAAACTCTCGGTTGTACCAGATACTGTGTGAAAGAACACGTGATGTGATGTCTGAGGCGGATGTGTTGTTGTGACAGCAGATAATCATCATCACCTCTCGACTAATACATGATCTTCAGTGAATATACTGTGTGATGATGTCCGACCCTCAGCTCAGTTTAACACACCTTTAAAGTCACCATGAAACGGAAGTTGCGATTTACTTCTTTTCCGTATCGTGCAACAGCTTCTGAAATGAAAAATATTTAGGGCGGGGTGATTCTGACACTACATCGCCTCATCCTGCTCTGCATCCAAAACTCTTTGAAATAACAGAGAAATGTAGTTTCAGAAAGATGTTTCTTAATGTGAATGCATGAAATATCCATCAGAAGAGCTTTTAGACTAAAAAGAGGTTTAAATGAACTGTGGATTGAGCTCTAAAAAACATTTGATGAGACTTCACACTCACACACACACGCACACAGACGCACACACACACACACACACTCACGCACACGCGCACACGCACACACACACACACACACACGCACACACGCACACACATCTAAATTATGATGATTTGTGTGTCAGCTGTGGCCTAATGGTTAGAGTGTTGAACTTGTGATCAGAAGGTTGCTGGTTCTAATCTCAGTGTCAGCAGGTCATGACTGAAGGGCCCTTGAGCAAGACACCTTACCCCTGATTGCTCTGCAGTAATGTGACACTGTATAAAACTACTTGTAAGTCGCTTTGGATAAAAGCATCTGCCAAATGAATAAATGTAAATGTGGGTTGGATCTCAGGGGATTGCAGATAACTGTGTAAGTCTATAGGAGAATGTAATGTAAGTCACTTTGGATATAAGCATCTGCCAAATGCCTAAATGTAAATGTCAATGATCATTCATTTATCTTCTTTTCATGACATTTGAACTTATTCACTTATTCTTTCCTTACTCATATTTGTTATTATCATTTGTATATTATATTATTAACTCATCAAAACCCCAGACATGTTATATTAAGAGTCTTCAGGTCTCACCCTCAGATGATTTTTAAACAGAATTAAAGTTTCACACTTATTCTAGACTCTTTTTTGATTGCCATTGCCACATTATTCCATCCAGATCCTCCATTTTGTTTTCTGCAAACACCCTCAGATCAAGTGATCCTTTATCTCAATATTGTGATATATGTCCGAGTGAAACAGAATATGCTCTGATATATTTGATGTAATAAGCAGATAATGACATTATTTGTTCATCTATTAGCAGTAATGTGTTCCTCATGTGTGATTGTGAATACTAACAGTGATACAAACACAGAAATAAACATCTTTACATGTGCTGATGAAAAGACTTCTTGTTTCAAACTCTCTTGAGAAACTGAATTAACATTAATAAGAAACGAGGCGGCGCGACAGACATGAACAATGATGTGTGCCTTAACAAATACTAGAAATAAACAAACAACAGTCAGATGAGCTTCTTTAGAACAACTGAAAGCCACAGAATCAGACGTTTACAACGGAGATATTAGAATTTAATAAGTAAAAATAAACATGAACGTACACACTTTAATGTCAGAATCCAGCAGAAATACACACAACCCCTGCGCTTTTGTTTGTTTGTTTGTTAAATAATTATAGAGGAGATGACAAGTCCAATAAAATGCCTCTAGAAATAGAATGATTTTTGAACATTTTTAATATTTCTCCTCTCGTGTAATGATATCTGAAATAAACTGAATTAAACCTCAGAAACTCCAGTGCTGTTCTGTTTAACAATTATTACATGTTTTCAAAATCCAGACTAAATCTAGGCTCTACTGTACAGAGATAGAGAGAGAGATAGAGAGAGAGAGAGATGCTTTTTAAACCGTGATCATCTAACATGACATAAAACATGTTTGATGACAGACAAAGAAAATCATAAAAACAAAACCAGCCGAGACCTCCGAGACTAAACCTCAAACAACAACCTGTTTTATTTGAATAAATAAATACTGTACACACGCTTATGTTTTATCTCTCATCAACACCTGCGTTTCATTTCCTGTAAGAACAAGGATTTAGAATGAACACACTATCAAACTTATATGAATGATGCTTTCAGCTCAAAGACAATCTATCATAAGGATAATAGAGAGCCGTTTCTGTCATGTAACTTCAGCCCGCACTACACAATCAGAAATAACTTTACATACAGAATAATTAAAGCAGTAACACTTTACATTAAGCTGTCCTTTATAAAGCATTTTTAAATGGGTTTATTAATGATTAATACGTAATTTACAAATGCATTATGAAGCAGATATAACCGCGTGAATAAAAACAAAATACCTGCCAAATAGTGAGCCATGTTTACACACGTTTTAAATGCTTAATAAATGTATTTATTCATCCTTTCTTTGATGGGAAAGCAGATTGATTATTATCTTGATGTTGTTTGCAGTATAAACCGTCAGACTGGACACTGTGTTGTTTTTCTTATACCTGCTCACTATATTGCAGGCATTTCGTTAGAATCTCCCTTTTTATTCATGCAGTTATAACTGCTTTATAATGCATTTGTAAATGACTTATTAATCATTAATGAACACATTTATAAATGCATCATAAAGGACACCTTAATGTAAAGTGTTAGCATTACAGTTATTCAAACTTTCTCTCAACAGGTATCGTTCTAGCTTTTGCTGAAACTAGTAACTAAGTAAATCACTGATCTCACAGCATGAAACATTTAACAAAAGCTGCTTCACAGGTTCAGTGTTTTAATAGTTGAGTAAATATGAATCACGCACCTGCGCCAGAGAGTCCGCTCAGAAAACTGCACGACATCACCTCTCAGAGACTCTTCAGTCATCCTCATCCTCATCCTCATCATCCTCCCGAGCGGCCGCGCATCACTCCGACACTCCGCATCTGAGGACCCGCGGCAGCGCTCCCAGTCCGTGACGTCATCACATACACACGTCGTATCCAAAGTCGTTGAGACTGCGCAACGAAACAAAGAACGCGCTTCAAACACCCTTCACGTGTTTAACTGCCTTTAAGTGTTTGTTTGTTTTTAACCTCAGACGCAGAAAGAACATAACGCGAGGCTCTTAACAGATGATGAATGAATTCAACAGCTCACACCTAACATACAGAATAAAACACAATAGACTGAACGTTATGACAATGAACAGTCTTTTTCAAACGAATCTCAATATTTCTATGAGAAATGAAACGGAAACATCAGATCGCCATCTACAGGAGACATGCAGCTATAACCACAGCACAGATCACTGAAGCACACGAAACTGTCAAAGCTATCAAAACAGAGACCAACACCGAACCAACATTCATCTGAAAGAGCCACATAACTCAACGACAATCAAAATAAAAGTCAAAAAATACATTTGCATTTGAAGGACCTTTGAAGTTTTACAGTTAATCACAATAATGATGTGAACAAATAAAAACAACTGATTTTACAGTTGAAAATAAAACCCAGACAGAGTCATGTGACACAGAGACATTTCAAGACCGCTCCAGAAGACACTACAGCAGACTGTGACCGCTAAACAGAAAAGTGAAGGATGAGGTCAGGATTTTAAAGAGTTCTAAAGCAGTTCTCGGTCAAAGACTTTTTAAAGGGGTCATATGACACGGCTAAAACAAATATTGTGGTTTGTTTTAGATGTAATGTAATGTGTAAATGCTGTTTTTTCAACTCACAAGCATGTCTGTATCTCCTTTTTGCTCCGATATAACACCAGTTCACTAGTGTGCTGTGATTGGTGGAATACTGCAAGCGTGGGATGGAATTGTAACGCCTCTGACCATATTTGGAACATCAGGTTCCTCTTCAATTGTACAGACAGGTACGCCCACCTTACTTGTGTTTACATGTGGGCGGTCTTAGTCAAATCATACCTCGAGCTGATGTAGATTTGTGGGGGTGTGGCTACACGAGGCGTTTCAGGCAGGTTTTTTAGATAGAACGCATCTTTTGTTCTGACACTTTTATATTTTGCATTTCTACGTGTCTAATAGTTGCACATGCAACTTATTACACACCAAAGAAATACACCATATGACCCCTTTAATGTTTGACACTGAGCGTCGGCTTGGTGTCCGGTGTTAAATCTGCATCTAAACGCTGCTGTACTGTGTGTCTGTCTAAATAAAAAATGTCTGACACACCTTCAGGACATCCATGTGTGTGTAATCTTCTCATGGTTGTCATAGTGACAGGTCTGTGACATGGGAAATTAGGGACAGATTCAGGGAGCTGGACTCACACACGCACACACGTACGCACGCACGCACACACACACACACAGTTCTTGTTAACCCAATAACCCACACAGATTAAAACTGAATAATAACGCGTTGAGATACAGATGTGACATCATCATAAGTGTGGTAACCTCATGCCTCATAGAAACCTGTAAGAGATGTTTAGTGTTTGAATAGGATCAGATGGAAGACAGGTTGAGCATCAAGAGAGTTTCAGCAGAGATTGATTCATATGGAGGTCATGTGATGGACGTTTCACACATGCTGGAGGAACTGAGCTTTATTTCTTCTCTCTATCATAACAAACATTGAAATGAAAGTCATTCATCAGTCTGTCACAACACGGCATGTTTCTGCTTATATGGACTCAGGAGAAATTCATTCACACAAACTCTGAAACGGCACACTGCACACTGACGGACATCTACAATGTTTGCGCTTCATCAAACTCATCTGTAGTGGAAAGATATTCAAAAGTCATTAATCATAGTCATTATACGGAACGTACAAAAAACAAGTCTCCACGCTGTCCACACAGGAAAGAACTGATCAGAAAGTGATGTCAGGAGATATTTCTGCAATATTTATTTGAATGCTGCCTCAGAAGTACAGTAGTTGATCAGTAAAGAAGTTTTGCTCAGGTGTTATTGTCATTTTTCTCAAAGTCTTTTTTAATGTCTTCTAAAGCTAAACTTCAGTTTACACACCAAACACAACGACACATCACACAAACTAAATGTTTTTAATAATGAATGTGAATCAGAAGTCACCTCAATGGCTTTTAGCCACTACATATCAGACAGTATGATTGCTGTACAGCGTCTCTAACATCAGTGTTAAAACATTTCTCAAGTATCCGTACAAAAAGCAGAAGAGTGATTGTTGATTCAGTCGTGTAGATGATTGTTAAACTCAGCAGGAAAGTTGCGATCGCTTTTACTTCCGTATGTTGACGCATTTCCGAGCAAAATTGATTTTTAAATGAGAAAAATACTGGGCGTGGCTTTCGTCTTTCTCTGCGATTTTATTGGATGCATAACAATGGAACTGTACAGCAATACACAATAAAGCGCTATATAAATGCCTCATTCATTCATTCATTCGAGATGGATAGTCATTACAGGACGTAAGTGCATTTTCATATTTTAACTGAAGATTTTTTTTAAAGAGTATGACCCACATTTATTTACAATAAACGCTGCAATATTACATGACAAAACAGGCATTGATATGTTTAATTTCACTGGGACTTTAATAAAGATTTAAAGAGTTACTAAACTAATATTAGATCATCTTTCCCGGGAGCTGTCAATAAAACAAATTGAGATATGAAATTAACTTTCATGTGAATTGATTTTACTCACAGCATCAGAACTAAACCTCTGTCATCCACTCGTCATCCTTTACACGTTCACATCAGTATTACTGGTACAGTCAATAAAACAAAACCACCAGCATGACTTGTGTTTCATTCCCTTAAATCAATAAGTGGATTTAGAAGAGTAAAGCTGTAAGTAAAGTATTTAATCTGTAGAATCACATCTTTCTATTGTTTCTGTTCTTCTCACTCGCCCTTATTTAGACTCATGAAGGGCAAACGTTCAGGACAGAGCAACAGTGAGAAAACAGCCAAATATGGACACACACATTTCTTCATTTGCTGGGACTGTGTTAACATTCAAGTCTCCATGACTTGCGTTACGCTTCACGGCCGTCCTGAAGTCTCTTCACAACATGTGGCTTTGATCACATGCTCATACTGTATGTGTTGGATGGGAAACTACTTTCATTTTACATTTGTACTTTTCAGTTTTTTCTTAATAGGAGTGATTTACCATGCGGATTGTTTGAAAAACATTTGAAAATGAAAGCTGAGATGTGTGACAACTTGCCCCGTGTCCTCTTGGCTCCATCACATGTGGCTTCTGTGCCGCTCAACAGATGATCTTCATGCTTAAACAATCAACATATGAGTGAGTGTACACACAGTAATAATGCTGATCATAACCACAGCAGATGAAATGATTTCATATTTCTCCATCATCTATCTGAGAGTCACAGAAGCCAGAAAACATCTTACATTAATAATCCAACAGAATGAGTGATGAACTTCTGCATTATTGTTGTCAGGCTGATTTCAGCACATGAGGGAACAAATCACAAAACACAGTCATGACATTAAATAAAGAAGACATGGACATTTTCTTTTCAACACTTACAGTTCTTTTCACCTGCTAACAATCATCCGGCCACGTTTTCAAAACTCTTCACACAGTCTTCATTACCAACACGACTTTCGGCCGAACTACAGTGGCCGCAAGTGCAAAACAAAACAACAAATCGCAAAATCAAAACCCAAAATTCAAAATGACAAATCTACAAACACAACAAATTCAGAGTGTGTGTTTGTAGTGTTTTGTGTGCGCGCGTAGTGTTGTGTGTGAGTGCTTGTCCTTGAGTGAGTCTGTTGTGTGTGTGCTCCAGCAGCGTGTGAGCAGATCAGAGAGCATTGATGTGGTGTCAGTAATTAAAGAAGCTGTCGCTCTCTCTCTGACTGTCTCACACCACAGATGGAGTCAGTGAGGGTCACTGGTCTCTCTGTCAGACAGACGTCAGCTCTGAGACATTTGTCCTTCAATAGATCTGATGGTCAGATGTTCAAATCATTGTGATAAATGATATAAAACCATAAACATCTAAACTGTCTGTCACCGTTATCAATGTGTCTGATTGACTTCACATCTACACTAATGACGGACATTAAACCCTGAAGCCCAAACAAAATAAACAATACAAGACGAACCGTTTCCAGGGAATCAAACCCATGACCTCAGTGTTTCCGGCAGCTGATGAGACAAAGGAAGATCTGTAATGAAGATGTTTTCTCTGTGGATTGGAGACGGTTGCCTGGTTTCCACGGACAGATGAGAATAAATGTTGATGAAAGTCATATTTCAGCTCGACGTGTATACATAAAACACATTCTCCTGTCACAAACATGACACATGAAGAACACATTCATATAGAGTACTGGATGATTATGATAGTATAGCTTTTCACAACACCTCAGAGAACATCATGATATCATGTCCAGAAACACAGACGAGTTTTGGTTGAAGTATGTTGTGAATCACAAATTCACAAATTAATAAGTTAATAGTGCTCAGTTCTCATCCAATCAGTGATAAATCTGATTGACATGTGTAAAATCTCCAGTTTATCATCCTGCCGAGTGTGAAATCATGAAGAACGTGGATCACGCGTGAACTGATGAAGGCGAGACAGTTAGTGGATCACGAGTGAACTGATGAAGGCGAGACAGTAACGCGGATCACGCGTGAACTGATGAAGGTGAGACAGTAACACGGATCACGTGTGAACTGATGAAGGCGAGACAGTAACGCGGATCACGAGTGAACTGATGAAGGTGAGACAGTAACACGGATCACGTGTGAACTGATGAAGGCGAGACAGTAACGTGGATCACGCGTGAACTGATGAAGGCGAGACAGTAACGTGGATCACGCGTTAACTGATGAAGGCGAGACAGTAACGTGGATCACGCGTGAACTGATGAAGGCGAGACAGTAACGTGGATCACGAGTGAACTGATGAAGGCGAGACAGTAACGTGGATCACGAGTGAACTGATGAAGGCGAGACAGTAACGTGGATCACGCGTGAACT